>NC_141496.1:80334716-80364716 GCF_009769465.1 Tauraco erythrolophus
TCTCTTCTACTGAGCATTTCCAAAACACTAGGTAGTACTGTTCTCCAAAACTCTTGGCCATTTATGAAACAATTGCAATGTGGAGGAGATTAATACCTCATGTGAAGATTACAGAGGGTCTGCAGGGATTCCGTCACATGTATGTTCTACATAAGATTTATTTTTTTAGCTCATGTAAAAGTCTTTGAATAAAACATTATTCCTGTGACTGTACACACTGTTGGAATTAAAACAAGAAATCCAGAATGATTCTTAATAATTTCTCTTTATTCAATATTTCCAATTCTAACTTTTCAAAAGATAAGAAAAAGGATAATATTTTTCTGCAACTAACAAAACTGAGATAACTGATCCTCTTGTTTATTATCTGCTTCATACCCCAACTTTGTATTTTGGTGTTTTGGAAAGATTAGTCCTCTCATTGTCTTCTTTTTGTCCAGCACAATGGGATGTGACTGTGACAACATCAAATTAGAGCCTTGCCAAAACTAAAAATTACTCTGATTACTATTGCTTAGTGCATCAGGTTAATTGATTATAGTGACAGATGCTTAATTTTAACAAGCGCTCACCTTCACAGTTACACCACTTCTAGTCTGTAAAATATCAGAGCTTTGTTTATTGGACTAGTCTTTCTCATCCAACTCTTTTTTGTATGTTTAATGACGTGTTTAAAAATCCCAAACTGTCAGGAGTATTAAGTTTGGAATCATGCTACCTTATGCCTTTTGCAGAGCTATGTGAAAAAGTGGATTTCTTCCTCCAAGAAGACCACACATGCGTCTTCCCTGTGTCAGCTCATTGATGCAAACGGACTGTGACAAATCAACTTCCTCTGTAATTACAGAAACTGGATGTGCAAATATTTTATTTTTCTGTGAGTTTTGTTCCATTGTTTGTTCTTCTTCCACCCCCAGCTATGAAAAAACATCAGGAACTCTTCACTTACGTATTCTGTTCAGTTCTTGGGCTGTCCTGAACTGCATACGGATCTGGAAGTGGGCTGCAGTTCTGATCTTAATAACAAGGATTTTGCCTTCAAAAGAGAATCAAACAAAGCAGAAAACCCATTCCAAAGTAGAATCACTTACCTTCTTGGGTAAGACAGTTCAGCTGTTTCTGACTGTATGAGAAACCAGGAAAAGCATTCGGGAAGAAACTGCTGAAGGATGCAGAAGAAGGACTGTGCTGTCGTAGAATGTACACTAGAACAGCAGTGCCAACCTTTCGTCATCCCCTTCTTTGACTTTTCTCTTCTCTGATACTATGAATAGAAAACAAATGCTCTAATGTGGGAATAAACAAGGGTTGTTTGGCTAATATTCAGCAATCTAGTTAACAGCTAGGGCAGTGAGTTGGCTCCTACCTTAAATTACGTTCCTTATGGGTTGCAGGCTTCGAGTCACGGATGTGTGTCAAAGTTTCACGTCTTAAGTGCTTTTGGCCTCATCCCCAGTCTAGTAAGCCCCTTGACTTTTCATCTGTGATTCATTCTCACACAAAATGTTGTTTTGTTTGGTGTTGCTGGTGAAAGATGAAAGTTACATGAAAAAAAAAAACACCTCAGAAACCTAAAAATCATTCAAATAGACTGAGTAAGAGAGGATTAAAAGTGACCAGCTGGCTGAAATTTAATTGGCAGAGTTTGGTCAATGTAAGTAAACTTGCCAAGTTTTAGTCTTCTGTTAGGTCATCTGTTTCCTCCTAACTAAACATATCTTGGATATTTATAGACACAAATGAATTATTATTCCTTACCATCTCCAAAACTTGTCATTTCTGGTATTTAAATGTCAGTCATGAGTGAAAATAAGGAAAACTCTAATGTAATCTCCTGACATCAGATGGAAAAATGTGAAGGGAAAACATTTTCTGTTTTGCTTTTCCAGAGGAAAATAAAGTTTAACAACCTTACTTCCTATTTTACATATAAAAATAATAAAAAAAACCCAAAAAAAACCCAAACCCAAAAACCTTCACAGAGACATATTTCACACTGTTAAATGTTAATGAGGTATTATTCATTGCTAAACTCAGCTGTATAAAAATATGTTGTGTCAGTACAGAAAAATCTGTAGTGGGGGAGGCTGGTTGCTTTACTTGGGCTGAAGGAAAATGTACCTAAGCACTACTTACTTACAAAAGAAAGCTTGTAGTCTTGTTCTGTTTCCAGTCTGCAGATTAAATAGGCTATGCAAACAGTTATTTTTACTGTACTCATTCTTGTGGAACATTTGGACCATTTAAATCCTTTGCTTTTTGTCCAAGTCCAGCTTCTAGTCTTTTATGAACAGAGGCCCAGTAAAGCAAGCAAGATTTTTTCCAGTGAATCTGATGGTTGCCAAATTAATTTCATATACTAAATCATACTGGTTATGCTGTATTGTGTTCCACTGGTTATTCTTTATATTGACTATATTGAAGACTATTAGAAATTACTAGTCAATTTGTTGAGAGTTTGGTCATTCTCACTGTTTTAAATAAAGATATAATTGGTTAAAGTTGATCGGTTACAACTAAATTGAGGGCAGAATGTTCCTTTTCTTGTAGTGTTCATTAGAATGTGTAACTACAGTAAATATGCCAATGTTAAAATCTTTCATAAGAATTATTCATGTTTTTCATTCTCACCTATCCACTCCAAAGTTTACTGATTTCTTTCTTTGGAGAACCTACATCAGAGTCTTAGGAGTATTCCCTGATATCCTAATGCATTTTGCTTTCTTGCTGTGGTGCTGATTTTAGAGTTGCACTCTGTTTCTGTGCGGGAGACAAACAGGCACACTACCGGAAACACTTCCTTTCTTCTAGTACTTTATATTGACTAGAATCAGAATATCACCTGTCAGTAAAATATATATTATGAAATGCGAAGTCTTAATGTCTGAAGGTATGTAAACAATAGTGTAGCTTTCTGTCTTCGACGTTTTAAGGTCTTGCACATAAGTTAAGAGCATATTAGCCTCAGTTAAAGGACAGTTTCAAGGTACTTAAAGACTTCTCAGAGAAATTATCCTGGCCATTAATCCTCAAAAATACTAAAATTGCAGCCTGAACACAGAGTTGTATCTGAGACTTCCGCGTGATGGTAATTTAACATGTTTAACGGGTTTTACAAAATGTATAAAAGGCTACACTGTCTTTTGCAAGAGGGACGGATGGATGAAAATGGAATATTGGTCTAAATTTTATCCTGCCAGTGTTACGACACCTTCTTTTTATAATGATCTGAACTTGCTTAAGTTTAGGATAGCAAATGACCGTACAAACAAACAGAGGTCAAATGGAAAAAAACCTGAATCGGATATTCCAGTCAATAAGGTATTGCCCGTAAGGTATTCCTTTACCTATCTGGGAGCAGCTTCTCTGCCTTCTTTTTATTTATTCTCAGCATCATATCTGTGCACAATGTTTCTGCATCAACAGACAGAACAGTGGCCCAGACTGCACCTCTATTGATTACTGTCCTCCTAGCCTCAGGAGAACCACTTGTCACCTTGTACAGACTATGATGTTTACTGCAGCAGAGGAAAAAAGTCTTCGCTGTTGCAAAACAGTTTCCATTGATTTCAGGCTATAGCATGCTAGCCGCTCACTGTTAAATGAACTGTGGGACCTTTCTCTTTGAATTTTCAGGATGTGCTCTCAAATTATTGGTATACAGTACAGACCCCTTCTCTTAACTGTTTCCTGTTTTGCTCTCTTTGCCAGTGGCATTATCAAAGACGACTTGTCCTGCTGCTGAAGTAACACTCATTTCTGCCCAGTGGACGCTACGGTCCTACTTTAAAAGGATAGATTTTTGGATGCTGTTAGGAAGAGAGGCAGTGTTTGCTTGCCTGTACAAGTACCGTTAAGTCCTCCACTGTTGAGTCCTGCTATTCTCTACAAAGGCTGAAATTTAAAAAGAGGCAAGTAACAATTCCTCCCATCTGAAAAAACTCACCAACAAAATATATACACCCTTTCCTGCTTTAAAAGTACAGTTCTGTGCTGGCAAACAAACAATTCTTCTCCCTCTTCATGTCTCTCTAACAAAAAGAAACATTACATGTTTGAGTAGATAACAAGAGGTACCGTTAAGATACAGAAAATTGAAAATCTAGACTGCAATAAAATTGCAGACACAGGGGAATTAGTAATAGCTTCTCCATGTTTTAGTAGAATACTTCCTTTTTATTCACCTGGCAAACAGTGTTCACAAACAACAGCGAAGAAGAAAAGCTGTGATTTATATATATGGACAGGTATACACGCACCCCTGACCTCCTGCCGCCTTCCTCGCCCTCAGCACCAGAAGCAATTTATGGAGACCAGTCTAAATAAACATTAAAGAGTCAAGGCCACAAACTGACAGCAAGAAAAATCAATGGCTCCAGAAACCAGCTAGTAGGATCAATAAAAGAGATTAGGCATCACAAGCTAGTGTGGGGCACTTACAGGTAAATGCGGCTTACACTTCATCTGACAGGGCTCTCTCAGCATCAGGATAAAAACTGTCATAGAAACAGAAGCACACTGAGTAGCCAGTGGAAGACGCTCCTTAGCTGCAAACACTAAATGCTGACCTCTGAATGAAAGGGATTTATGCTGAGGCCACAGGGAATTTCCAATTGCTTTTCCAGAGTCATCTCACACATCTGTGCCTTTGCCCACACGAATTGTTTCAGATATAGGTTTGGAGAACTCTCTGTTTTTTCTTTGTTTGTTTTGCTTTCCTGGATTGTTTTTCAAATCCTTTTCTCACAACCGCTTGCTGAGTTACACTGCCCTCTGTAACCTGCACAGTTACGGGCTGAACTGCGGTAAGAAGCTTCAGCTGAAATCAGTTCCACACCTTCAGTTTTTACAGCTCTCACTCGAGAGCCTGAAATCTCCCATAGCCCAGGGCAGGTCCAGGATCTGCAGTGGCATCTTTCACCTTAGCCCACTTTCTGTCCGAGCTGTACTGGGTGCATAGCCGGATCTAGATGAATGCAGAGTCATCCTTCTCATCATCAAGCCAGAGCATGGCTACTTTTTCACACTCTGGGGCACTGCCTTTTATCAGATCATAAATGTTAATGTTTTATTATCTGTGAGTATCCCATCACCAACATGAATCTAAAGCTCATTCATAACAGCAGCCTGTATTCCATTATTCTGTAAAGACTTATGACCACAACAGTATTTAATATTGTACTCAAGGCTCCCAGCTCATGCCAAATTGTGCCTAACTTTCCTTTCTAACTATTTTACAAAGGGCTACACACTTTCCATTTCTTCAGAAACCCACTGTGAAACATTTAGTTTAGTTTTAGTAACCTTTAAGCTGCTTCTGAAAGGTAGCCATGAAGTGATTCTAGAAGATGCCTCAAATAAACTTGAATGTCAGCTTCCAGGTTAGGCTGCAAAGGCTATCTAAACTATCCCTAATAAAAAGATGAGGGGAGGGGGAAAGAAGGAGACATTCTTTCCACCAAATTTTCCTTCCTTCCTTCCTTCCTTCCTTCCTTCCTTCCTTCCTTCCTTCCTTCCTTCCTTCCTTCCTTCCTTCCTTCCTTCCTTCCTTCCTTCCTTCCTTCCTTCCTTCCTTCCTTCCTTCCTTCCTTCCTTCCTTCCTTCCTTCCTTCCTTCCTTCCTTCCTTCCTTCCTTCCTCCCTTCCTCCCTTCCTCCCTTCCTTCCTTCCTCCCTTCCTCCCTTCCTCCCTTCCTCCCTTCCTTCCTCACTTCCTTCCATTTCTCAGCTCCAAACCACCCAGAAGCATGCATTCTAATAGAACAAAACAAGGTATTACAGGTCAAAAAAAAGTCTTAAGCTTCATTTAGATTCAATCACCCATCAATGTCACCCATAGGTCAATGCCTGTCAGGGACACAACAGCACTTCACAAATGAGTAGATTCTGCACTAGCTTCAGTTTAAATTTGATATAAGATAGCCTCGTGTGGACTGCATTGTAAGTGGCTTGTTGTGAAATGAGAGATATGGATGATGTTAGCAGGTGCCAAGTCAGAAAACATAGCCATTGCTCCAGTATAAGTACTGTGTGCAGCTTAACGTAGGACCACATAAAAAACTGGGAGCTCAGTAACAAGTAGGGTGCACAAATCTTTGTATTATAGAGGGCCTGTAAAATCTTTCCTACCTGTCACTTTTTCCAGTCTGCTAGGATTGCTTGAGTTTTATCTGGTTTAGTTTTCACCATTCAGCTCCCAACTTATGCTATACTTCAATATGCTTGACATTTGAAAGGAAATCTGTGTGCATTTCCTCTATTAAGAAGAGTGACCTGACAAACATGCCTTCACGTCTCTTAGCAGTATGTCAAAAATAAGCTCACTGAGACCTCTGTGCATCCATTCTGTCATATTAATGAAATCCCCAGTAGTCTCAATCTTCATCTTTACCTTAGATTCCAAGGAAATAAATAACTCACAAGAGAGGAGAAAGACGCACATCCTTACTATGATTTGGTATCTCCATCGAGGTTATGTTTGCCAGTCATAATGGACCTTTCAGTGCTGGATGCTGTGCACACCACACAAGTGCAGATGTATATCCTTGGGGGAACTAAAATCAATAGGAATTTAGTGTCTAATTACTCTGGAGGATCTGCATTGTAGTTGCTACTTCAAGATGAGAGTAGTATTTAGGTTTCTTGAGTCAGCTCTAAGTACAAGTAGCTGGTACAAGTATTGCTAGCAGCTTTGCTATGGTAACACGGCCCTCTGCACAAGTTAGCTGCTCTTCCAAGTGGTTGTCCTCCCCAGTGACTTTTGCAGACCTTCCTGAGTTCCTTGCTGCTGTGACTGTAGGACTAACACTGTTTGAAAAAAATGGTGGATGTATTCACCTTGTACTATACAGGACAATAAAAGTTTGGACACTTTTATGTTATGTGATGGTAATTACAGGAAACAAGACACTGAAGTAAAAACTGACAAATCTTAATGAGAGGGTAGGATGACATGGTGCCACCACTGACATATCCTTGTAATAAGATTTGGAAGAGTTTAACAAAAAATTGTTTTGGTGTACAAATTTATGACAGGACATACAGAAAGGGAAAGAAGAGCAAGAGAGGGGAGGACTGAGTCAGTGGACAGCTCAGGAATTAGGGCAATGAGGAAAGTATTTCAGAGACAGCAGAGCTGTGGAAGGGTGGAATTTAGTGCTCCTGTAGCACTGAAGAAGAAAACGAGCTCTAAATATGTAATTTGAAGTTATTTTCTCTATCTCTGTCTAGACTGGTACGCAAGTTTGACTGAAATTTTGCCCCATTTTGATAATACAAATTATTTGGTCAATTTTTACAGTAGTTCCATTGTTGAAAAAGGTGTAAGAATTGTGCAAGACATTACACTGACTTTACAACAGATTCATTCAAGGACAGGATGTCTTTTCACTGGATGTCAGAGGACAGCGTCTTTGTCAAAGCTCACTTTTTGGTTTGCTACATTGGCATCACTGCCTGGAAAGTGGGATCACGCACTACAAATCAGAGCAGAGAAGGAGAAATGAATTTATCCTTGATTTCTCCTTGAGTACTGTTACATCTATGGCTACGTCTGTCTTAACCATCTAGTACCTCGGTTGCTCAAACACAACTATTTATTAGTCTGCATTGAATGCCAGATCAGTTGAAAAATAATCTTTCTGGACTGCAGAATGATGGCACAATGAAAGAGGCAGCATGAGATGGAAGTGAGTAATTGGAATAGAGAAAGAAACAAATGTTTTAAGCTATATTTCCTTTAACCTAAGAAAATTAACAACTATTGCCTGAGTTTACTTCTCAATGAGGTTTAGGTTGGGGAAAGTAAACTGTAGATTAATCTCAGCTTGAAAAAAATATAATAAAAAAAGCCTTATGAGAAAGAGATCTACTTGGAGTAGTGACTAGCCTTCATCTGCAGAACTCAGTGGCTCTGTTAATATTTAGGTATTTAAAGCGATGAGGCAGAGCAGAACTATGACTAAGTCTTCGATATTTAGGCAAGTGTTCCAACTACTGAATTTTTTCTTACTCAAGGGATTGTTTTTCCTCAGACTTTCATCTAGATTTACGAAATTTGTCTTCTGGTCAAAACTACTATGTTAACACTGTTTTTTTTTCCATTTCAGTGAGTCAGTAATTTCCTAACAAACCTTCTCATCTTGGCTCAGACCTGTTCTGGATCCCAGAGCAGCAAGGCAATTCATACTTGGCACTGGATAGCTGACCTTAACACTGACCCACTGAACAGCAAACAGTTAATTCCTGGCATTGGAAGTCAATCACTAACGCAGTGCTTTTTGCTTATTTTTTTTACTTGTTCATTGAAATGATTTGTTTGAGAAAGGGAATTTTTCCCTGCCATCCAAAGCTTTGAAGTTCAGAGACACTGCAAAGCTGACCAGTGAGACTGAGTTTAAATTTAAAATTCTGGGGAAGCATTTGGCTAGGATTTTGTTTTTCTTTTAAACAGTATTATCTTGTATTTTCATGATTGTTTTAAGCCCATATTGCTGCCAAAGAAACAGATTCCTTTCCTTCTTGTCAATGATGGCTTACTCCTATTATCATGTCCCTCCCACATCTGTGTGATTACGAATATTGCTGTAGTCTTCAGGCACACTGTTTCAGAGTATTGATTCATGTTAAAACCAGATCCTTTTTTTTCGCTGAGTTAGTTTTAAACTGGATCAGTTTCCCAAGTAACAGGATGATTGATGGGTATGAACAGTCCCACAGTCTGATGCTTCTCTGTGTGTCCTCCATTCTTTTATTTTCAGTTTCTTCATTAATGCAGAAGCCATCAGAATGATTTGCTTTTGAGATGCTGCCATCTCTGGCAGCTGCTGTGTTGATGGTCATTTGTGATTTGCTGAAATATCTACATTTTGAAAAATACATCAAAAAACTAGAAATGACCAACATATCCTATATCAAAAACTAATATTCACAAAATGTTGCAGTTACTCTGTCTGAGCAACACACAGTCCTAGCATCTTTTCTCTGCAAATGCCTCAGAAGAAGGCTAGAAATTAGGGTGAACTCATTAAAGAAATTTCATTTTAATTTAAATAAGTGAGAATAGAGGAGCATGCTCTAAGTTTAGCAAGCTCCTTAAAAAAAAAAGATGCAAAGACTAAGACTGAATGGGAAAAGAAAAGCCAAGGGTATGTATTGAAAGTGATGTAAGTAGAATTTAAAGCAGGAATTAATATGGATCAGATCTTATCTAAATTTAATATCCATTTGCGTTTGTACATTGTTGTAGACAGGACGAAATGGACTTAAAACGTTCAATTGCCTGATCACCAAAAATTCCACGGCCATGCCTTCTAAGTATCTCTGGCCTTTGCTCATCTGAGTGGAGTCAAAGGAGGGCTTTAGAGTCCTAAAGTCCTGGATTCCTTGACCTTGCTGGAACTATATAAGGCGGTTGTTCGTAATTTGAAGCGATAACGAGGTTATTATTCTATTTATGCCTACATAATATGAGTATGAAGTGCTGCTTAATCAGAATAGTAGAACTGTAAAGGCACTTAAATGGAGATGTGAGATAAATGCACAATGATCGTGTAGTGCAATATGAAAATGTAAAATGAACATGCAAGATGGGGCATTCAATATTTCCAGAGTGGTATGTGAAGCATACTTCTTAGTGTAACCAATCCTAGCTAGGATCATAATGAGGAAAGCTAAATTAAAGTGATAAATGTTTCTACACCTCTGAAAACAGTTTGAATGTAGTTTGATTTTCATTGCAGGAAGAGTGGAGGACTGCTTCTGTCTTTAGCTGGATTCTTATTTGCACTAAAGGTCCGTCATACTGATCTGTCAGTGAGTGAAATAGGCTACATGTGCTTTATGATCACTAAAAAGCCACTGTATTTTTCTGACAGTTGATGGCATCTGCTTAATCTTCCTCCAGCTTTAGAAAGAAGACTGCCACTTGGAAATTGTTGCTTTCCAAAACCTGACAGTGGTTTTGATCTACCTTTATACAGTATGTGGTGCTATACTTTTGTACAGTTTATTTGGAATTCTGTACAAACTTGAATTTTCCAGTATAGGTGGAATTTTGAATCATTTCTGATGTTACTGCAGTACAAAATTTGTCATGACATGCCTTCACCTAAAAGGTTAACTTTAGGTTATGACACATTAATGTGGTAACTGTGTTAGCAAAATTGTCTTTCTCCTATCTCATAGAGAAGATGGGGATAGGAATGATATTTACCATGAGAAAAAGAAAAATCATCATTTCACCCCATTTAGAATTCAATTAAATAAAATATCTCTTTTCACAGGTAAATGTTCTAACCTGTGCAAGTGCATCCTGAATTTCTTACATGTATTTACAAGTTCTAAATCCTATTGCTTGATTGTAAGTAGATGTATTTTCATATGGATCTCCATGCCACAGCTTCTGAAAATGTAGCCTTGAAAACAAATTTATTTCAGAGTATAGGGGGACATTCAAAAACTTTGGTTTGGTTTGTTGGATTTTTTTTTCTATTTGTTTTGGTTTAATTCTTTGAAATATACATCTGTTCCAAGTTATATAGTAAGTGTAGTGTATCAGATACATACTTCTAATGAGATGCCCTCTGTGCAAAATTATGTTGCACTTGTCTTTCCCAAAGACTAGCTTTTTGATTTCTACTTTTGGACCTTGATGTGAGTTATTTATTTTGAGAGACAAGAAGTGTTTGTGCTGAACGTTCCCTCTATCTTGTTGTGTATGATTGCTTGTTTCTGGGGCTTTGCTCTTGGTTTTATCCATCTGGCTGTTTCTAAAATGCACATTGTGTACCAAAAGAATCACCCTTACCGTTCCATTATTCAGCAAAATAATCAGACCACATGTTTATTACACGAAGTCACAGCCTCATATCTGTACAGTAAATATGACAACACTTCAGAGTTGTCACCTAGGGAACCTCTATTCCCATACAAGTTCAGCTGACAGAAGTAACCAAGGTTCAATGATCACTTGGTAAAGTCCTGGTTTGGAATGGTTCTTGACATCCAGGGGGCTTTGTGGAGACATACATACAACACATCCCATAGTGATAAAAATGTGGCTGTGCCACAGTCTTGAAACTTGTACTGGAAAGTGACGGAAACTGTACAATTCAGCACGGTTTTGTGCTTAGTTGAAGCAAGTGAAGCATGGCTAGTTCAAGGCAGCTTTACTGTAGAAGGGAAATTGCCTTTCTTACTTCAACAAGAGGGAGAAGAGATGGGGCTGCCTCTGGCATAGAGAGAAGAAGAAAGTGGAAAAAGAAAAGAGCCGAGGTAAAGTGAGCGAAAGAACTTTGGACAGCAGAGCAAGCAGCTCCCGCCTTTGCCCAGGGAGGAACAGAAATATGGAAGACTTTGGTGACATCTTTGGCGAGGATGCACCACTCTAACATCCCAGATTCTCTCAAAGTCATGGCAGAAGTCAGTCCACTTTTCCACAGCCTTGGCGTAGGAAATGTAAGTAATGGGGCCATGACCACTTTCTGGCCCTTGAATTTTGCAGACATAAGCAACTGCCTACGCAGCTGGTACCTAGAGCCAGTCCTAAAAGGTACTCCAAGCATTGTAAACCAAACCAAACAAAAATCCTGCTTCCAGATTTACTATGGTTTAAGTTGTATGTTCATTTGAGGTCTTTAAATTCTGTTGAAATGAATAACCATCTCCCTTGCTTCCAGAGTAGCTGAATCAGGCTCTACTTTGCAGAGGTATGTAAATGGTTCACAAGATATGAAGTTGTTACCAAAGAGAGACCATTTGGAAGTAACTGGAGACATGTTTAAATACACTTCATTTTTATCATAATGTACATGCATGAAAATAATGATTATTAAAAAACTTGGCTTTACCAAAAATATGTAAGTTTTTTATCATTCTTTTTTTCTATTTTTCCCTCTCTTTTCTTCTTGTCTCTGTAGATCAGCTTGGGAATTATTTTCTCAGCAGTAAGCAGTGTGTATGTCTCATGCACATTTAGCTTATTACAAATGTAGCCCCCTCAGCAGCAGGAAAGCAAACGATCAATGTGCACAAATCACATGGAGAAAATAATGGGAATCCTGACCAAAAATCTAAACAAGAAAAGCTACTATAATGCTGAGGCATCCTAAGAAGCTCTGTTAGGAGGGTCCCCTCTTTCCTTTGATGTGTATTGCTGGCTGCACCTTGTTACAAGATTGCAATAAACTGAACTTGGATTAAGAAGTTTTCCATGTCAAACCCTTAGGGCAGCAGATTATAGGTTTGACCTTTTGAGATCCTGTGTATTTCCCACTTAATCAGTGCTGGAATGAGTTGCTGCTAAGTAGGATCTATAGGAACCCTATGGGAAAAGTGAAGCCATCTAAAAATAATGAGTCTCTTTCCCCCTCCCTCCCCTTCTCTCATTTTGAGCACTATTAGGCCATGATAACAGTCTTAATCTAGGCTACACAAAAGCATAATACAGCATGTGATGTTTGCATTATATCGAGAAAAAGAGGTCTGGGAAGGGCTTTTGGCAGGTAAATGAAACTTTACCACACTGTTAAAAAGTGCTTCACTTCCCACCCCCACCCCCGACTCCTCCCCCTGCCCCTTTCTTTTTTTCATACTAAGATTTGTTTGGTTGAGCTAAGGCCTTGTGAACCTTTTAAAATCCAATAAGATTTTGACAGAGTAATCGGTTCTCTCTTTCCTAGGCAATAATGCAAAATTGGAACCATCTCCATTTTGTCTTGTTACAGGAACACACTTGGTGGTTTAGATATAATCTCACATAGCAGTCGGTTCAGTCGTCGGTTCATTTCTCAATAGTTGAAGTCTATGGGCTTTTTTCCTGCCATGCACTTTGGTTTGTTCTTCTCCTCTCTCCCCACCCCCCTCCCCTGATCCAGTTCCCTCCTCCTTTCACATCCTCCTCCCCTCAATAACCGCCTGTGAAACTGAACAGCATAATAGATGTAATTAGACCTTCAGTAATAGGACTGAATGGAGCAAGCGATGAGACTGCTTCTCGAGAAGCAATCAGTGCATTAGGTCCCCAGGACTGAAACTGCATTTAACAAGGTTTGGGGCTTAGGGATTGTCAGTCTAGGCTTCTGCTGCTTCCCCAAGAGAAAGCTCTACCCAGAATGCAAATCTTCATTTAATATTTCTACAAAAGAGAGGAAAAGAACATTAGCCACTTTATTACATACATAATGAAGCAAATTGTATCTGTTAATATATTTCTTTCCTGAGCAGTAAATCAACTGTTCACAAGAGCTAGTAAACATAAATACATATTTCATCTGTGCTTTCAAACCATTTCCCGAATTCTCCTCATCCATCCTTGGAAGAAAAAAGTTTTGAGTGGTGTCAAATCATGTTATGCTTTGTCAAACTGACACTAGTATGTTTTCATGCAGATTCAAAGATTGGCCCAATACGTTATTGAAGACAGAATTCCTTTCAAGGGAATATAAAAGTGGCAAAGTTTACATTTGGTCTGTTGATTTCTGTTCCTAAATGTGTAGATTGTTGTTCATATGAAAAAATAACCTTTTTAAAATTAAATCCTTTTGTCATTCCTGTCTTATCCCTAACTGGACCCTCTACCTTTATCTGTTTTCTATTCCATAACAGGATGTGGTATATAGTCTCATATATGTTCCTTACCTGTCATTTTGTATTATCAGCTTGTACTTCCTTACTTCTATCTCCTGTTACCCAGACCTTGACATATACAGAGATTAAGGAGAGATCCTCATTCAGGGTCAGATCTTCTGCATGACCTGGCACACAGAAAGGGAGAAGAGGACAAAGTCAGACACATCCAAAAGTATAGGAATGTTTCAGAGGTCACTGTTCACAGAATAGGAGGAGTGAGAAAGGCTCATAAAACCTGAAGAAACCTTCAGTCTCATACCATGGCACAGGTATTGAAGGCAGGCAGAGGAGGCCAGTACACTTCACTGATCTTGACCAGGAGCCCTTTGCATAATCAGCAGCCAGTGAGCCACAGCACAGTGAGCCTGGGCAGGCATAGCACACCTAGGATTTCCCTCAGGCTGTGTCGTGCTGTGTCGTGCTGCACCATCCCTTGGCTACGGGATGCTCAACCCGTGCATGGTGCTGGAGGAGCCTACGGGCAGCTCCTGCTTGGCTCTGAGATTGTCTTCTGCATGGCCTTGCCCTTGTCTAACAGTGAGATAAGGAGTTCTTACGAGCACATCTGTTAAGGACAGCACTGTTTTCTTGTAAGGAAATTATGCATGACCTCAGATGAACGAAAAGGGGAGTTTTTCCATACGAAGAGGATCTGCTCTGTGCAGCATGCCAAAGGAAAGTCCATCAGAGCTCCACTCAATGCTGCACAAACACAGGGTGTCCAGCATCTGAAGGGGCATAAGAGGTTACTCGTTATTTATATTCTTATATACACTTTCTTATTATTCTGTCTTATTAAAGTAGTTACCTTATTAAGCCATTTGTTGTTGGGCCTCTCTTACTGAGATCCAGAAATATCGCTGCACCAGGTTGCTCTCACTTCTCCTCACTTCCTTTTCCCCATCACAGAACATACACTTAGCGTTATAACACTTCCCAGGTTTTTCTCTTCTGTGAAAAGAGTTGTAAGTTATCTGCCAATGGCAAAGCTGCCACCTTACCCAAAGTCATTTCTTAAACGCATTGCTCCTAATGGGTCTTTCATTCCTCTGACATAGGCTCCCAAAAATCTTTGTATTCTTCTGTCAAGAAGCTATATTTCTCACTTCTCCATCTGAAAATTCCGATTTCCTCTGCATTTCCACAAACCTTCTTTTCACATTTGCTGCCATGCATAAATGTGGGCTGTATTTTTTCAGACACAGTATTAGCAATTTACAAGCTTTATTTTTCTTGCAGATTTTTCTTCAACCCACATACTCTCTTTAACAGAAGATATTTAGAGATAAATGCTTTCATTCACTCCAAAATGTCACCAGAATTCTGTTAATAGTTAGATCAAAATGACACTGATTATGTACCTACTATATAAAATAAATCTTACATTTACTTCTGGATTAAGTAATGGGTTTAAAGTAATACTATATAAAATAAATCTCACATTTACTTCTGGATTAAGTAATGGGTTAAAGCAATATTTGGGTTTTTTATTATTATTATTTTTGCCAATTTTTTATTAATTTAATAATTATTTCCCTCATTTTTTTGGACTCGGTCTGTGTCAGCTTTAAGATTATGTGATACAGTGTGTTTAAAACCTCATAATGACACTCAAATATTTCAAAGTTCACCATTACAGTGACAATAAGCAATAACATAGAAGTTAGGGTGTATGCAAATGCAAGGCGTAAGGATGTTGTTCTCACCCTTATTTAACCAAGGTCATAAACAGGAGGTTAAATGGAAAAACTGCAGTCATTTTTATGGAAGGTGGAAAAGGAAAGGAGATTTTTTGCTGAAAATTTTTGGGACATCTTGGTAATTTAGTATAGCTTTCATATCAAGAGTCGTGAAATGATCTCAGCACAATGTCTTCCCATTGTTCTACAGTACTTCCAGTAGGCTCTTAGATCAATACAAGCTAGCTGTGCTTCTTTGACACAGGACCAGACTACAAATCTTGCATGTATTTTTAGGTCTTAAATGTGGAGTCATTTTGTGGTTATCTTGATCCGTCTCAGTGACTGAGTGAATCCGCAGCTGGCTAAGATTGAAGCTCCACTGATCAACCCATTCTTGTGATACCCTGCAAAACTAACTTGAAAGTTAACTTATATCAATACAGCAACTTGCCTGGGCCCCATGGGTGCAGAGGCGTAATTGAAAGGAAGGGAATAATCAAACCATTGGCTTTGACTACAGATAATGAACAGCGCTGTGGGAGAAAATCTATTATCAAACTAACGCCAAGAGGTTTGAAACAGAGTAGCCTCCTTCTACACAATTAAAAGCTTTTTTGGATCCAGAGGACACATCTCATCCAGAGATGTCAGAATTACTCTTAAGGTACTTCTAAAGCTGTGGTCAATCAACAACATGATATTAAGTCCCTGAACGTATGTTGCCTGTATGAAATTAATCTTTGCACAATTAAAGAGATACATGTCTTACAGATTACTAAACCATTGAAACATCAGCTCTTGTAGTGAAGCAAGATCTCAAATATCACAAAAATTTCATATACTAAAGTTGATGGTTAAAAGTGCAAGTATTTTATACAAGTTCAGAGCAATAGTTCACCTGTCATCCATTGACAGCCAATACAGAATACTTCAGGAATTTGGGAAACTCCATCATAGGTGATCCTCTCAGCTACTGAAGTATCATTTGACAATACCAGAATCGTTAGTAGTTTGGTTGCAATCAGAGCTGAGTTAACTAATATGCAGCTGAGACTTTCTCTTTCCTCCTTTTTTAGCTTTCTTTTAAATTTTGTGTATCTGGATTAAAATCTACACTGCTACTCTTTTTAATATATATATAATAACGACATGCTTCCAAGAGCGAAAATCTAATCCTAATATTATGTGCAATGACCAAGGAAACCTCATTTTAGCTCACCTGAGACAGAGTCTGTGAACAGTTGGATTTTATTTTCTCTTCCTGGTGAATTGTGAATGTACTCTTGAGTTCGTTGTGCAATGGTGAACTATACTTTTTGCTTAAATCTGTTATAAGCCTCCCTTTATTGCATTTTTAGATTACATGTATTGTTATCTACATAGGACATAATTCAATATTCCATGTGTTCACTTAACTGACATGTAAGGGTTGTTCATGCTGTCATAATAGCAAATCGGTATACCTTCAAGTGCAGAAATCTGGCACAACATTACAGTGGCAGCAATTATTTTCAAACACAACCATGGTGGGTTCACCCTGGCTAGCTGCCAGGTGCCCCCCAAGCTGCTCTATCACTCCTCATCCTCAGGAGGACAGGGGGAGAAAATACGATGAAAGACTCATGGGTCTAGATAAGGACAGGAATATCACTCACCTTCACAGACAAAACTGACTCAACTTGTGGAATTGTTTAATTTATTGCCAACCAAATCAGAGTAGGATGAGAGATATAAGAACAAATATAAAAACACCTTTCCCCACCCCTCTCTTCTTTCCAGGCTCAACTTGGATTTCTGACTTCTCTACCCTTCTCCCCCTGGAGTGGTGCAGAGGGAGAGGAATTGGGGTGGCAGTCATTTCATCAAATGTTCTCTCTGCTGCTCCTTCCTCCTCACACTCTTTCTCTGATCCAGCATGGGATCCCTCTCACAAGGTATAGTCCTTCATGAACTTGCCATGTGAGTCTATCCCACTGGCTGAGTTCTTCAAGAACTGCTTCAGCATGAATGCTTTCTAGGCGTGCGGCCCTTCAGGAACAGGTTGCTGCAGCCTGGGTCCCCCACAGGGCCACAGGTCCTGCCAGAAGCCTGCTCCAGCGTGGACCACAGGATTACAGCTTCCTTCAGGGCACATCCACCTGCTCCAGCATGGGGTGCTCCACAGCCTGCAGGGTGAGTATCTGCTCCACTGTGGCCTGGAATACTTCCTTCGCCTCCTTTGCCAACGACCTTGATGTCCTGCAGGGCTGTTCTCTCATTCTCATTATTTTCTCCCAGTTGCTGTTGCTCAGCAGGGTTTTGCCCTTTCTTAAATACGTTGTTAGAGAGGTGCTACCAACCTCACTGATTGGCTCAGCTTTGGCCAGCAACAGATCCATCTCGGAGATGGCTGAAACTGTCCCCATCCAACTGCTGGCATCTTCACAGAAGCCACCCTGCAGCTCTCCTGATACCAAAACCTTGCCACCTAAACCAAATACAGCAACAAAATCTCAAACTTCTTTCTGAGGTCTATGATGCACTTTTATCTAGGGTTTTCTGTAGTTGGTTAAGAATTACTGAGACATTATTGACTAATCATTATACTGTAAATTTACCTACAACTACTTGAGAGCCAGAGAGTAAAGTAGTCTCTTATTTAGACAAGATAAACTTAAAAGCAAATCACAACTCTTTGTGTAGCTGCGGTACTATTTTCAGAGTATTTGTCTGAAGAAAAGAGCAAATAGAACAGTTATCATAAAAGATCCTGTTCATTTGACTTCTACAGAAATGTTTTTGCCCTTCAGTAGATTTCTGCTTTGTCTAAATGAGTCTGACTTCTCATTGTATGTAAAGACTTACACTAGATAATACATATTGCGTGTTAAAAACAATGAGGTAATTTCAGAGCTGAGACCTGAAAAAAGACTATGGTCCTAAAAAAAAACATAAAGCTTTTTGTGTCGTCTTTAAACAGTATATTTGCAATGTTTTACTGATTGAATAAATGTTCACAAAGCTTTTCCCAGGCTGGATTTACAAAACCTGAGGCTTAATTGGGGACACAAATTTGTGTACCCAAGCCTGTAAATGCACTACTGTCAGAGTTACGTGTTAACTAGCCAGAAATGCTGGAATTATGTAGTGTAATTCACATAAAATGTGTAGACAGGAATTCGTGTAATTTTCATGGAAAACCGAGAAGATCATCCCTCATTCTAGCTTCAAAGTAAAGACATGTTAAAATGTCTTTAACTAGAATTATACTTCCTAGTTATATTGATCCATTGTGTGGTAGCACTTTTTCACTCAGTCTGGGCTTTTTGTTCATACAGTCTATACCCCTGAAAAAATCGGCTCTTGCAGAATGTGTTGAGGATTGAAATGAAGCTTTAAATAATAACTCTAAGTTCTATGTAATAAATCATATTCTGGTGCTGCTGCTGGTAGCAAGTTTCCACCTGACCTAGAGCATTTTCCATGACTAGAGTCACTCTCTGCAGGTGTCTTTTAATTCTACAGTGACTGCAGAATAGCTTCCAGAGATTGAAAGCTCTTCTGTAAGCTCAGCCTAGCAGAGAAAAGGATGTTATCAGAAGTTGCCAGAAAAAAAACAACCCTCAACTCCAAATCGAACTCCAGAACGCTGGCTCAGTAACAGAAAATCTCCAATACTCTGCTGATAAGAGTTCTGCTCATCACATAGTTCAGATCCTATACTTCGAAAAATATGTGATAATTCCTTGGCGACTTAGCTCAAAATTATAAGGGAATTGACTACTGTGTGAGGTCAAGGCCACTGAAACATGCACTTGAAATAGAAAAGCATGAACACTATTCTCCTTTTATGCCTTGCTACCCCTTCTGACTCACAGCACTGTGACAACAGTAACCAGCAACAAAGAGGAAGAAAAAGGTACAGGTCCTTCCTGTCACTGGATTATTGGGATACGAATCACCAGCTCCAGGAGCAAAAATCTGAACAGACAGCAACAATGACCACAGAGGGAGAAGTGTATTAAATGTGGGAATAGCAAAATGAACAGATACCTTAGTGTGCGGAGAGCAGAAGTGAAGAATGCAAGAGGGGAGGAGAGATGAGGATGGTAAAAATAAAGACAGGGAAAAAAAAATGTAGAGGAATAGGGAAAGGAGAAGAAAAAAACCCCTGAATTATCATAAGATTACAGAGAAGTCAAATTATTTGTACATAAAACTCTCAGTTTTCAAATTATTTAAAAAAATTTAAAAAAAGATTTTAAGAAAAAGAAGAGAAAAACATAAGAACTGATCTGCAGAACAGTTGTATGACATTTACTGCAGACTTTGTTGGATGTTTAGAACTAAGATTTACAAGATATTATGTAATGTTATATCTTACATCAGAGTATCTGAGTGTGGTTTGCCACTTCTCTCAGCCCTTACAGGGAAAAATCACTTCTAAATCAATTCTGGCTGTTTTAGTTGCCCTTTCAATATCAACCGTGATGATTAAAGAAAGAAGGCCCCCAGGGTCTTTTAAATAATCACTTAGTTTTATTTCTTGTTAACTATATGTACATATCAAATTCAATTGTAAATTTGGTTTGGTTGTTGAGAAAATAGTAGAGTGGTACAGGCTGGTGATCATAGCTAGCCAGATCTTGCATCACCACGTCACTTGCTTCTGATATCTCTACTTCAAGGGCTCTTTTAGGGATTTTAACCTGGGTCTCAACCCTAGACCTTGTGCCTACAGTTATGCTGTGAATTACAAGGGGAGTTTATGTTAGGGCTATAGGGTGGTAGAGAGGGAGGAAAGACATCTTGAGAGTACTAACCTTCCATTCAGGAGACATGGGCATGCTTCTTAGATGAATGAGGGTAATTTAAGACTTGCCACCTTGCACCAGAAAGCCTTTGTATCAAGATACCGTGATGCTGTGGTGAGAGCAGGGATCTGAGCCAACAATCTCAAGTGGTAGGCTGAGTAGACAGCTTGAAGTCTTGCAGTCCCTAAGCACTTCACTGAACTGAAGACAGGTGTGCAGTGTTCTTCCAGCAGTCACTGAATGTTAGGGAAATGCTCCTTTATGAGCAATCTATGGGCTGTGCCTCAGTGTCCATCTTTGCATACTGGAAGACAGTGGATTGCATTCAGAACCTACCAGAGGTAATTGGAAACTCGTCATTGACGTCAAAAGAGGCAGGATAACTGACATGACTTCCACTTGTTATTGAGCTTTTGTGGTTGGTAAGACTGGTAAGGACCAGCCATTTCTGTGGAAGGACTGCATTTTACCCAGAGACAATAAGAGATTGTCACCTAATAAGCCTGGCAGCCTCTTGTGTTTCTGGAACAAAAGAGTGCATAATTTTTCTCTGCAAATGAGAAAAGAAATGCCCTTTTATCATTAGCAGGCTGCAAATGAAAAACCAAAATCCCAGAGTTGCCCCTCTGTTAAATGGTTCTAGTGGTTCCCATCAGGTTATGTAATATTTCATACACTGATACTTCTAATAGTTATCTCAGGACAAAGAAGAAAGAATCATTTGACTTTTTAAAAGCTTGAAAAAGGAAAATGTTCCAAATTGGAATATAAGTTAATTAGTTCAAGGTTGAAAGATTTAGTTTAAATAATGAACTGCAAATCCTTACAAAATTAGAGCCACATGCTTTTAACTTGTTTCTTGTGATCATCTAATTTCAAAACTGTTGCTTTTCATTATTGGAAAAACATAACTTACTGCTATAAATTCATATATTCAAGTAACATTTTGGGCCAGAGCCTCAGTTTATGGTTCGTGTTTTGAAGGTGTACTCTTTACATCAGAAGAAACACTGTTCTTACAAGAGTAATTTCATCGTCTGATTAGACAACATACAGTAGAAGTGTCATTATCCAAATGTAACGAGATAGCTGTATTAAATTACAATTTATTTATAGCAAAGGGCTTTCCCTAATTAGGCACTACTTAAGAGATTGATGTTTTCAGAAGTTCTTGATATTTAGTATTTTAGTTATGTATGTTACTATATGCAAGTCATTGTATCTGTTATATTTTATTGAAAATCAAAAGAATTGTTGAGAGTTTCCTTATGGTAATGGTTCAGTTGCATATTTGTATCTGGAATAAAGTGAAAGGATCAGGTAGCAACAGGGACAGCAAGTCAGAAAATAAAGCAGTATCTGCCTGAACAGCATGGAAGGCTAGGGCAAGCAAATACAAGACGGCAATACGATGTTAAAAGAATATAGAATGAAAATATAATTCTTTGTAAACGTGATTGATTATGAGTAGTAAACACAGGAATATCATCCAGTGAGTGCTGGGACTATTCACACACCAAAATGTTTGGATAAAGCTGATTCTCACAAGAAACTGTATTAAGCCTTCTTTGTTCAGTGAACAAAGTCCTTGAGAATATTCATTTCAGACTCTTAGAATCATAGAATCATAGAATCATGGAATGGTTAGGGTTGGAAGAGACCTCAAAGATCATCTAGTTCCAACCCCCCTGCCATGGGCAGGGAAACCCTCCACTACACCAGGTTGTCCAAAGCCTCATTCAACCTGGCCTTGAACACTTGTCTTCTGAAAGACTCTTCTAAACCATGCTTCTAATATAACAGAGGCTATGCAACTATTCGTCACTATTCATTTACTAAAATTGTAAAAGTTTGAAGAGCTTTCCTTAGATTACGATTTTAAAACTAAGAAAAGCAGAGTAAGAAAGTGAAAGAAAGGGCCATAAAGATAACTTATATATGTAAACTGTTGTCGTAATACTATTTCAGCAATCTCTCTCTTCTCAATATGAAAGTAAAAAAAAAAAATATAACAGAGGAAAATAAAGCAGAAGAAACCAAGATAATGGATAGATATGGTGATTATGCTTGGTGCTTTGTCTAATGAATTCTCCTTTGGTAGTTGGTTGTTTTAATTCTATTTTCTGCCTTCAACAGAAAACTGTGGGCAAGTTTTTCTGAATGTGATTGTATCAGTGTAACCAATGGCTGGAGGATGCCAGAACAACACAGGGTCTCATAACTTTGTTCTGATTCGTGATTGTGTATGGGATATGGACATATGTTTTAAAATTCCAGTTCTTCTGGGAAGGGCGTCTTTGCTTTTCTTTTTTCTAGATACTCAGTGCAAGAAGTCTTGTTATCAGTGGGGACAAATGATTGCTATGTTAATATAAACAGTTACTAAATAGCCATTCTATGCTATTCATTCTGAGCCTTGAACACTTTTATCTTGATTCTTGGGAACCACCTGAATACCTCTCAAAAATAGGCAAATATCTGAGGATTAAAATTACACAGCAATTCCAGCCTCAGTAGGTGACTGAGGCTTTACACACCTGAAAATAGTATTTAATGATGGAAGAATTAAGCATTCTTATGTAATATTGCTATGCTAGTTATATTAAAAGTTCTCTTTAATTGGATTTGTACAAGACTGGTTGCTGTCAAAACCTCACTGAGTTACTGACAATAAATAATACTCAATATATGTATAGGCTTTTTTATTTTTGAAAGCACATCACTCTAAACCATGTTCTCAAAAACCGTTGTTTGCAAAAGTACATGATCTTGACAACTTAAAACAAACAGTTCCATAATTTGCAAAGAGTCATATGTCTCTGTTTTTAATGGAAATTGTTTGTGGGGTTTTATTCCCCAGTTCAAATCAAATCTGAAAAGAAATTCGAGCTTTGTAAATTTTGGTGTGCTGATGATGTGCAATGAATTGTGTTCTTAAAAAATTTTCAGAGGCTTCAACTGCACTAGCCTTCTACAACACTTCTGCATTAATCATTATCTAAGTCATTTGTCCTTTGAGCTGTGCATACAGATGTGCATGCTATATGATCTCTGGTATCTCAATTATAGGAGATTTCTTAGTTAGCTATACTATATCATCAAAACCTAATTTGCGTTTCAGAAGAGTGAGGGGTAATTCCATTAGTGTACCTACTCGTACCTCTTCAGAGCAAGGAAAATTGTATGGTATTTGTGACCAAGCATGTCTTATGTTTTAAAACGCAAATCCATATTTTAGTCATGACTTCAACCTTGACCTCAGAGTTAACCCAGTGTTTTATCCATTTGCTCTCTGAAGCCTAAAACAGGATGTGCATATGAAATAGGTATTTAGAAGCAGTTTTTCTGATTTGCATACTACCACATTTGTAATTATTTTTGTTTGACATGGTACAACTGCAACTAGCATAAAATCAAAGGCAGCAAACCAGTAAATTGTTTTGCTGCTTGCCTGTTAGCAGCATGCTAGGAATGCTAGAGTACATCACTAGGAAAACTAACAGGAATTTTAAGCTTCAAGTCTGAAAACAAATGTTCTTTACTCCCCCTTTCCCCCCTTTTTTCTTTTTAATGTAAGCACTATATTTCATGCCTTCCTTTTCCTCCTTAGAAATAAGTTCATCCCATTTAATATACTTTGGAAACAGTTTGCTAGCTTGTCGAAAGATTTGTAAGGCATGTATAAAAAAGTCAAGCTTGTTGACTTGTGGAGCAATTAAGAAGAGCACAGATAGCCAATTTCTTAGCCTATTTTCTCAGTCTAACCATCAGTGCAATTATCCACATTAGAGAAATTTCCTCATATAGAAAAGAGGGTCATAAGTCCAAGAAACTTAAAGCTCATTCCAGGAAATTCAACTACTTGATTTAATATTTCTTCATCAGACATTCTCAAAGCTGATCACAAAAAGTATTTTCTGTCCGTATCTTGAAATACTTCTGTAGCTTGAAGTCCTGGAGAAACTCTCAGAAGGGAGCATTTAGGTATTAGCATTGTATTTCTTAATTTTTAAGGTCCTTGTCCAAAACGAGTACAAAAACCCAAAGATCCTTCTTCACACATGCATGGATAGGCTTTTGTGCAGAAGGATGTTAATATTCAGGGGATTTTAGTTAATATACCTTTTAATTTTATTTATACTTCCCCAGTGAGATAATATTCCTACCAGTAGCGATGTAACACTGCCTTAGCTTCACTGCACACTAAAACAGCCTTAGTATGCTGGTAAGCAGGCCAATCTCCTTTAGATTAGATTTTAGATTTTATTTTTGTTTTCCTTTTTCTTCAACTGTTGTAGAGCAGCTAGGAGAAAGCTTCAGAGGGCAGAAAGCAAACGTGATTTGTTGTTGTTCATATAACAGAGTGAAACAAACTTGTGACCAACTTCAGAAGAATTTTTAAGTGCTTACGAAAGTTTCCATTTTGTATAACAAATCCCTTGCTCAAATTTTACGTAAAGACTCTGCTTAAATCATACTGAAGGCGCTTAAGAGTATTTAACTAATACAACTGCTGTTGGACTCTTTAGGTCATTTTTTTAAGTGGAACAATACGTTTCAAACAGTAGTAATTATTTGCTTTTAAAATAGAGCAAAGCTGCAGAGAGGAGTAGGGCTAACTGCTCAAGCCCTCACTTTTAAATATTAAGCTCCTTTTCTCACTGAAGATGCAAGATATGATTAAAGTTGAGGGCAAACTAAATTGTGGTCAAGATTAGCATAGTCCTTAAATTACTAGAGCTGACACATCCATCCAACCCTGGTCATTTAAGTACATAATGTAATGTGTACTTACAGATAAGTTTAATCAGAAATTTAAAATCTTCTGTTTTCCCAGTCGAAGATGCTGATTTATACGGAACAATAGAAAAGATACCATAAACCAGAACGTGAACAAAATAAGTCTGGATACTACCTCTTGCTGTCTTGCAAAAGAAAACAATTTTTGAAGAAACAGTTGAACAGATTCTGTTTTAAGCCAAGCTGGAAAATGAAATCATTACACATTTTCACTACCATTATTAGTATTTTCTAAATACTGTCTCTTCCTTGGATCAACATGAGTATATTGCAGTTAAAATACAAATTGAGGTGCATATCATCATGACAGAATTCATGGCAGAACAGTAATTATTTAAGTTGATGTTTGTTTTGACATAGTTCCCTTCTTCTGTTGTCATCTGAACTCCATTACATTTTCAGTGTCCAGTAATATAACTGTTATTTGAAAGCTACTTTTTTATTATTATTATTACTCTTTTAATTAAACTGGTAAGTGTCTATGTGATTTAGCTGTTTCTTTGATCTCAAAATTGTAAAATACAAGTACATTTCTGAGAAAGATTTGGTTAAAATGTTACTGTGGGATTGCAGATTTTATTGTTGTTTTGTTAATGGCAGATTGAATTTACCCATTTGTAAAGTAAGAGAATTATGTTGCTAATTTTTTTCATATCAATCTAATTAAGTGGTATTGATCTAGCATTTCTATTATTTAATGACCAAAGATGAAGTAATGATTTCACAGATATACCAACATATACCTGTGGAACTGCACTGAAGTGTAACTACTGGTCTAGTTCAAGACAGTCATATTACAAAAATAACATGGACCACATGCATTTGCCTAGAGGTTAAAGTGAGGATCTAAAATACATATTTTCCATGGTATAGAAATTTCATATTTTGTAATATAATAAAATTAATCCAAAATGGAAGAAAATTAAGCAGTTCCAAATCTGACATAAAAAATAGTTTTAAAAAATAAACACATTTGGTTTTGATCAGATGAAACTTTTAACTTAGTTTTTTACTTAAAAGTACAATTTCCTATATTTTTTTAGTAAAAAAAAAAGAAGTAAGTGACTTCAAAATAATCATCAGAACTTTTATCCATTTGGTTTTAAATGAAATTTTTTTAGCTTTTGATGACTAGGTGTTTTCCAAATTCAACAAAAAGTTCAGTGTTAGTGAAAGCATCTAGGAAGTTCTATCCCAAGCATATTTTTATAGCCTACAGTTACTTTTCATAATAGTAATAAAGAAGAAAAATGAGGGAATAATGTGCAAATATTGGCTGTGACAAAAAACCTCAAAAATTCACCTCAACAAAAGATTATTGTATTTCAAATGGGATGTATTTGAAGATAATTTTTTAAAAGTTTATATTTGGAATTGCAATGACGAAGATGGTAGCATGTTATTTTAGTTAACTTTGTTCTGAGATGTTGCACAGGAATTTCCCTAATTATCTGAAAAACTTTGGCCTCCCTACTCATTCAGGGTAAGTTAATTATATAAGCCCAGTTTTTGTATCGAAAAATGATGCTTTTCAATTCATTTTTCTTTAAATGGTAGATTAAAATTATTGTGTCTTGCTGACGAGGAAAAGAGAAATCAGGATTTCTGCTCACTGGAAATACCTAAGAATCCATTATATTGATCTTCATCAACTAGTTCAACATCTTGGTCAGGGGCAGGGTGGTAGTTTGTAGGCACGGTCACATTTTGTATTTTATTTTCTCATTGACTTCTCTTTAATCTCCCCTGACTGTAGCCCAGCTTTTGCCATCCATCAGTTTTTAAGATTCTGATCCTATAGAAAGAGACTGATAGATACCTGTGCCTCACTTGTTGCTAGTGGTGCCACTGAAACAGCTAAATGTATCATGTGATTTACTGTATAAAGAAAGAGAACCATTCATTAGAGAATCATAGATGGCTTGGGTTGGAAAAGACCTTAAAGATCATCTAGTTCTGACCCCCATGCCATGGCAGGACACCTTCCACTAGATCAAGTTGCTCAGAGCCTCATTCAACCTGGCCTTGTAACACTTCCAGGGATGGGGCCATCCACAACTTCTCTAGGCAACCTGTTCCAGTGTCTCACCACCCTCTGAGTGAAAAATTTCTTCCTTATATCTAATCAAAATCTCCTCTTCTTCAGTTTAAAGCCAGTGCTCCTTTTCCTGTCACTACTTACCCTTGTAAAAGTCCCTCTCCAGCTTTCTTGGAGGCCCCCTTTAGGTACTGGAAGGCTGCTATAAGATCTCCCCGGGGCCTTCTCTTCTCCAGACTGAACAATCCCAACTCTCTCTGCCTGTATTCATAGGAGAAGAAGCCCTCTGATTGTGTCCATGGTCCTCCTCTGGACTCATTTCAACAGCTCCATGTCCTTCTTATGTTGGGGGCCCTAGAGCTGAACACAGTAATCCAGGTGGGGTTTCATAAGGGCAGAGTAGAGAGGGAGAATCACCTCCCTCAACATGCTGGCCACAATTCTTTGGATGCAGAGCAGGATATGATTTGCTTTCTGGGCTGCAAGGGCACCTTGTCAGCTCATATTGAGCTTCTCATCACCAACACCCTCAAGTCCTTCTTCTCAGACCACTCTCAACCCTTTCTCTGTCCAGCCTGTACTTGTGTGCAGGATCTTGTATTGGCCTTGTTGAACTTCATGAGGTTCACACAGTCTCACTTCCCAGCCTGTCAAAGTCCCTCTGGATGGCATCCATTCTCTCCAGTGTGTCCACAACACCACACAGTTGGATTTCGACAACATACTTGCTGAGGGTGCATCCGATCTCACTGTCCATGTCTCACACAAAGATGTTAAACAGTGCTGATCTCAATACCGACTCCGAGGAACACTACTCATTGCCATTCTCCACTTGGACATTGAGCTGTTGACCTCAAGTCTTTGAGTGCAATCACCCACCTAAATCTACCACCTTATTGAAAGAGTGATTCATCTGTCAAATCCATGTCTCTCCAATTCAGAGACAAGGAAGTCACATAGTGCAGTGTCAAATGCTTTCGACAAGTCCCAGGTAGATGATGTTAGTTGCTCTTTATCCACCGGTGTTGTAACCCCATTGTAGAAGGCCAGAAAATTTGTCAGGCAGAATTTCCCCTTAGTGAAGCCATGTTGGCTGTCAACAATCACCTCCTTTTTTTCCATGTGCCTTAGTGTAGTTTCCAGAAGCATCTGCTACATGATCTTGCTGGGCACAGAGGTGAGACTGGCTCACAGTGCCCTGAGTCTTTCTTTTCTTCTTTTTTAAAAATGGGGCTATGTTCTCCTTTTCCAGTCAGTGGGAACTTCAACCAGACTGCCAAAGCTTCTCAAATATGATAGACAATGTTTTAACAACCTTGTCTACCAGTTCCCTCAGGATGCGCGATGCATCCCAAGTCCCATGGACTTGTTCACCTTCAGGTTCCTGAGACCGTCTCGAACCTGATCTTCTCCTACAGTGAGTGGTTCTTCATTCTCCCAGTCCCTGCCTTTGCCTTCTGAGCCTTGGGTGATGTGGCTAGAGCACTTGACAGTGAAGACTAAGCAAAAAGTTGTTGAGTACCTCAGCGTTCTCCATATCCCAGGTAACCGGTCTCCTGTTTCCTTCCGAGAAGGTCCATGTTTTCCTAGTCCTCCTTTATCACTGACGTACCTTTGGAAGCTTTTGTTGTTGCCCTTGGTTTCCCTGGCCAGATTTAATTCCATCAGGGCTTTGGCTTTCCTGGATCTCTGGGTGCTCAGACAATTTCTCTGTATTCCCCCAGGCTACCTGTCCTTGCTTCCACCCTCTGTAGTCTTCTCTTTTGTGTTTGAGTTGTCCAAGAGCTCCTCATTCATCCATACAGGGCCTTCTGGCATTTCTGCCTGACTTCCTCTTTGTCGGAATGCATAACTCCTGAGCTTGAAGGAGGTGATCCTTGAATAGGAACCAGCTTTCTTGGGCCCCTCGTTCCTCCAGGACTTCATCCCATTGTACTCTACCAAGGAGATCCCCGAAAAGGCTGAAGTCTGCTCTCCTGAAATCCAGGGCAGTGAGCTTGCTATGGACTCTCCTAGCCACTCTAAAGATCTTGAACTCCATCATTTCATGACCCCTGCAGCCAAGGCTGGCCTTGAGCTTCATGTTACCCACTAGCCCCTTCTTGTTGGTGAGAACAAAGTCTAGCATAGCACCTCTCTTTGTTGGTTCGCCTACCACTTGGAGAGGGAAGTTATCATCCATGCATTCCAGGAACCTCCTGGACTGCTTATGTCCTGCTGGGTTGCCCCTCCAAGAGATATTGATGTGGTTGAAGTCCCCCATGAGGACCAGGGTTCGTGAACATGAGGCTGCTACTATCGTCTATCGAGGGCCTTATCCGCTGGGTTTTCCGATTAGTCAGCCCATGTCAGACCCCCACTACTATGTCACCTGTCCTGCCTGCTCTTTAATCCTGACCCATAAAGCTCTCAATCTATTCCTCATCCATCCTCAGGCAGAGCTCCATGCAGTCCAGCTGGTCATTGCCATAGAGGGCAAACCTGCTCTTAGTCTCCCCGGCTTGTCCTTCCAAAAGAACCTCTGTCCTTCCTGTCCTTCCATTCCAAATCTCCAGTCTTAGAATTCATCCCACCACATCTCTATGATGCCCATAAGATCACAGCCCTGCAGGTATGCACACATCTGTAACTCCTCTTGTTTTATTCCCCATGCTACATGCATTTCATAGAGGCATTTAAGCTGGGCCATCAATGAAGCTGACTTACTTGCTGGAGTGGATGGAACTCCTTTCTGCTGCTCTTCAGGTGCTCTCAGCTTGTCTTGGGCAAGCCTGATATTATCCCTTTCCCACTTCAAGTCTAGTTTAAAGCCCAGTCAATGAGCCCTGCTAGCTTATAAGCAAAGACCTCTTCCCTCTTTGAGAAAGGTGAATCCCATTTGGCACCAGCAAACCTCGTGCCTTGTAGGCCATCCCATTTTCAAAAAACCTCAAAATTGTGGAGGAAACACCAGCCACAGAGCCAGGTATTAATAGACTGAACTTTTCTGATTCTTCCAATGGTGCTGACCACAACTGAAAAGAGAGAGGAAAAAGTAACCTGTGCTCCAGATTCTCTTAC
>NC_141496.1:80369716-80509716 GCF_009769465.1 Tauraco erythrolophus
CAGGCAGGGAGGTCCACCAGCCTCTGCTGACCAAACTCCAGCTCACTGTAGGCGTCTCCACGGAGTATTTTTTGCAGAGTTCACTATTAGAGGTCGGTTGTACACTCCATCATGCATGTGAGTTTGTTTCAGCATTTCCCACCTCTTTCTATCCTCACAGTGAATAGGCTTGTGGTCAGGATCTTCTTTACAAGACATTTCTTGGTCTACGTTCTTCATGTACTTGAATGACTGGGCTTCTCTTTCTTGGCCCAGTACTATCATAGCAATAGGGTAAACTCACTGAAAATGAGCTGGAGCCTTCCATTCCTATGTGTTTACAAAAGTAAACTCCTTGCTTCTGGATGACATCATTTACTCCCACATTCTGGATGCAGGCGCAAATGTTATAGGGAAAATGAAGGAAAAAATCACTTTAATGATTACTGTAGAGGATTTCAACTTCACTCTATCTGTTTTCCATTTGAAATTTTAACATAACTACATACATATTCACACTTCAGATTCTTTGCAATATCACCCTCCTTCCTTCTGTAGATACTCCTATAAGCTTGCCTAGAACTGCAAGAAAATTCTGTTCTCATTAATTTTATCAAGGTTGTTTTCTGGATTTCATGCTATACGACTCATCTACATAATCAGCCCATAGAGGGTTGTTCAACAGGTTTAACAATATTCTCAGTAGAATTAGCTCTCTAGAGTTAATCTATGAGATAGGAGGCGATCAAGCAGTCTTCTCTGATATTGTCTGTAAAAAAACAAAGGCAGCTATAGAAATGCCAAAGCAGCAGAACATTCAGAAAGAAATATGAACAACCAGGAATTAGGAAGAAGGAAGGAAGTAAAAAAGTTCAAAAACAGGAGACAGAAAGTGTGTCAACTCATTAGATTTCCTTCAATTCTTTTTACTGATGCTTTAATGTTTTGAGATGAGTATCACTGCTCCAAGATATTAAGCACAAATAATATTGATTGACTGCAGTTGTTTTATTCTCTCCTGCCTTCTGTCTACTGCAGAACAAGAAGCTGCTTGCAGGTCCCGTTGACTATGTTAGCAGAGCAAATGGATAATGCTCTAGGTCTCATTTTGTAAGAATGAATTTATATTGACTTCAATAGCCAGAATTAATGAAATCTAGTCAAATAACTGAAAAGGTATTCCACAAGGTATTTTGCTTTAATTAGTGAGAAGTATTGCAGAAAATATGAGTCAGCTGAGATTTTTAACCATAACAATATATTATTCTCCATTCATATCTGCCGTATATTAATGTTGGAAACATAACTCCAAATTGTGAGTTGTGAGCTATTTGGAATTTGAGTGCCATTTCTTAGATCCTTTATTATTATGTGTACATTTTCATTTGACAGAAAATATAACAAAAAAAAAGTTACTCTTTTAATTAAAATGAGACGATATCTTAATCAGCAACAATGAGCAGTCACTACTGGGCAAGTTAATTTTTTCTTATGTGACACAGCGCGAATAAGAACACGTTCCCCATGCAAAAATCACAGTTAGTTGTTCAATAAAAAAATAATATAAATAGAAATATTTGTTTGTCTGTGAGAGTTACAAATTTTCGATGTTCTCTTCTATCAGCAAAAGCAAGTAAAAGGAAGTGTAAGGAAAAACAAACAGCAAAGAAAGAAGTGGGAGAACATGGTTTAAGTCGATTAATTGTAGTATTTGGTAAATAAGTGTCTTTTTGAATTTAGGCCGTTAGGGTGCTGTAGGCTACAATGCGTTTCTTCTCCACAGTTAAAACCTTGGCCAATTCTTACTCAGCCAAAAATGCTCTAAGTACTGAGTACTTGGAACTAGATGATCTTTAAGGCCCCTTCCAACCCAAACCACTCTGTGATTCTACTATTCTACTTCACTTCAGTCATCTGAAGGGCTGAACACTCCAAAGAGTGAAGTTTTATACATCCCAAAGATTAGATTCCTATAATTTTGACTGGATTAGCAGCCTTGTGACACCACAGAACAGTTTGGGAAAGAGCACATGGCTCTCCCTCCTGAGTTTTGACAGCTTTTTTTTTCTCCCCTCTGTGTTTCTAGAATTCGCTGGGGAGTTTCAGGCCTTGTCATACTTTTCTGCCCCATGTTTCACCCAGTGATGTTAAGTCAGAGATCACAACTGTGCGTTTGAAGGATCTATTCTGTGCTCTTCTTCTGAGGGAAAACATGTGGACAGTTTAAGTATGTGGTTGATAGAAAAGTTATGAAGAAAACTTCTTTTACTGAAAACACTTTCACCCCTGTTGCAACATTTTCCTTTCCTCTGACAAGATTCTTAATACAAATATGAAAACAACTGGAGACCTCAGATTTCTGCAGTCTGCTTTGCTGTGATGTTAAGTGTTTTGTCTTCCTTATCCTGGATATATCACTAATTTTGTCCATCATTACACTACACATATTATGTACATGATGACGCACAAGTTTAGAGAGATTTAGGTAAAATACATAAAGAAATACTGTGGGAAGCTTTGCAATATGTCAAGCAAGTATTTCCCATCAAAAAAGTCCATAGTAGATGGATATCAGTCTCAGGGTCTGAAAAATTCTACCTTTTGACTTAGGAAAACATACATTTCTTAACTTCACTGCCACTAATGCTGAGAAAAGGATCATTCTCTGGGTGATAAGATGTTTTTCCAAAAATATGGCATCTGTAACTTTTCCCTCCTTGCTGAAGAGTTGCTTATGAACTACCAAAAATTGCTGGCTTGTATCTGTACCAGCCCATTGAACCTGAACTTCCAAGTAATGCCTGAGGCTATAGTTTGTTTGAAACTCCTAGAAACCAAGTCATAATGTTAATCAACAAAGATTTTGTGCAGTGAACCCTGGAAGGCTCCCTCTGACTTATTTGAAACCTTGAATTTAGACCATTCACTGTATCTGCACTTATTTTCTTCTGCCTGGCAGTGCTTAGTTTATTCACTTGCGGTCAAAAATTACTGTTCTTAGGAGTTAACATGTTATCCAAAGGTCGATGAAGATGGATAGTTCAGAAATAACAACTAGCTTTCTCCCTTTCTGGAAGCCTGCCATTTATGTAAAATGTTACTCCTCTTGTAAATCTAGGAACTGACCCTAACACTTTTGTTACAAGAAGACTACTTGATTAAAGAATTGAGTTAGTCGACTGTTATGAAGATTTTAAAAAAGGCTTCCTTTCTTTTTTTAACCATTGTAAGAAAGATTGGATACTCGCTAAGAAGGCATCCTGTTACATAGAGTCATAGAATTCCTCATGTGTTACATAGCTCACTTTACTACTGATATCATTCCATTAGTAATGATTCCTTCACTACTGAGCTAGAAAAATGGATCGCCAATTTGTAGTTCTGTATTCAAGACAAAGCTCAGAGTTTTTTGACATATGACAGAATATAACTGAACAATAACTTAAATTTCCACTGCCATGCAGAGCTATGCCACACATTGTGAAAAATTTCAGTGATCACTGAACAAATTCATTCGAGTTTGTGAGAGAATTGGTTTGAGCCACCTCTTTTGCTCAGTATGTGAAGAAGCACTGTGTATTTCTATGTGGTAGACATGACGTTAATGTCAAATTTGGGGCATTTGATTCTGAAAAGGAAGTACCAAATTGGTGGAAAATGAATAATCAAGCAGATTATTAACTCTATAGGAGCCAAGAAGACAAATCCTTCACAAGCATTTCAGCCATAAATTATAGAAAATTATTTTTGATTAAATGAGTGTCCAAGTACACAATGTGTTTGGAAACATCTGAAGATCACTGAACACATATGAAATTTAAAAAAGTAGAAATATTTCAGGAATTCAGAATTTTTTCTTGAAGAAAAAAACCCCAAACATCCACATTATTGACAAAGGGGCAATGTATTACTCTAGTCGATTTTTAAAAATATGTTTTAGTGACATGCAGTTCACTAGCTGAAAAATATTTTATTGCAAGGAAAAGAAGGAGGTGGCATTATGATATGACATGGGGATAAATGTTCATTTTATGAAGTCTAGAGTAACTTGGTGGTGCTACACAAGACATGGTCTTTTAGATGTTAGTTCCATGCTTCTAGGAAACAAAGACTGATTCATCATTCATAATTTGGCATGAGCTGCCATACACAACTGTCAAGAAGAACATATACGATGATAAAAATAAAAGTCGCAAATGTGTAGTGTTGTAACTTTCAGACTAAGAAAGAGATATTGTTCTATTTCCTGTTCTTTCATATTGCTGTTTGGCCACAGTCCTGGCTTCCTCTAATTGGTATTTTTAAAAGTTTAAAGGCATTCCTCTTCATTTAGAAGAAGAAATTTTACAAGAGACCATGAGCGGCAATCCAGAAGGTAGTCTTCATAAAAATGTCATCTTGAAAATGTTTTCTAGAGAACAATGAACTTAAGTTCTGATCCCAAAGTACCTCCATATAACAAGACCCTTCTGCTTCCTTTGGAGAGAAAAATGTCTATATTATTTCCACCTGGTGTTAGACAACGCCAGTAGGAAGAACAGATAAAGCAAGTACAGAAAAAAACAGATAAAGTGAGTACAGAAACAATCTGTAGCTCTTTACACTGTTTACACTGCACCATAATCTAAAATTGTCATGGTAAGAAAGAGTAATTTTACATGGCAGTCAGAATACTGTACAGATCTGTCTTTTTTTTTAACAAAGGAAAAAAGTTAGAAAGTAATAGTCTCTAAATTCTCAAAATAAAAATACAAATTCATACATGCATTGCCAATGCCCATACATGTTTTTACGACTCCTGTGAGAGCAGTAACTTCATTTTGTTTTCTATCATTTGACTTAGTTAGTTCATATCAAAAAGTGAACTTTCTTAGCATACTCGAAGATGCTAATTGTTGATTTTTAGACAGACATGTTACAGTAATGATGGTAGCACCTCTATTTGCTTTTTGTGTATAAGAATAGCAAGGGCTGCAATGGCCTTGATCCTGGGCAATATCCCTTGCTGCCAAGAATCTATATATAAGAGATATTTGAAAGTGAATTACAGTCATAAACATTATGTATAGGTATAAAAGAGTATTGAGTAAGTAATGACACCAGTATGAAGAGACATTTCTATGGAATGTAACAGCCAAAGTGTAGGACAAAGCAGACAGGACTCTGTTAACTGCACTCACTCACTTATATTTTTTGCTGTCTGGAATAAGCCACGTGACAAGAGGAGGAGGCCTTGAGGAATTACCCATCCTGTGATAAATGCTTCATTCTCCTTGTAGAGAGTCTGACTACAGGGAGCAGTGTTGTATCGTGGTGCAGAAAAGTGTGGGCTCACATACCTGCCAGCGTCCTGAACGCAAAAAAATGAAATGGCTAATTTGCATATGTGGATATACTTTGCATAAGAATGGAAACAACTGAGAGATGGACAGCGGGGGGGGGGGGGGAGGGGAAGAAGAAATTACACTATCCACTCCTTTATATTTTCTTTCAGAGCGTAAGGCTCTGTTTCACAACAGTTCATAATTTTGTTCCAGCTCTGTACGTTCCTAGTCTTGCTCTCCCTGAATGAATTGATTTTCATTCCCCATTCTGTTTCAAGTCAATCAACCTTTTTTTTTTCATCATTTTTACATAAAATTACCTGCACTGGGTCAGATCAAAGATCTACCTACTGTAGCATCCTGCTTCTGACAGAGGTCCCTAGAATAGTCTCCTTCTTTCTGGGGATTTATGATACAGAGACCTGAACTAGAGGCAGCATATTTATATGCACTTGTGTTCAATGAGGTCCATGAGTTTTTCTGTTCGTTTTCCAAGACATTTAACATTGGTGTTTCCATGTGGCAGGGAAAACCACAGACAAAATCACAGAACTCCAAAGACCTATCCTCCTTTGCCTGAAACAGTGCTGTTACCTCTCCCGTTCATCCTACTCACTTGTGGAGAAAAGATAACTGTCCTTCCACTACCTTGGAATAAGACCGAACACACAAATCCACAAACAACACTTCACAAAGTGTCCATGACCTAGGCAGTGGATTGCAGTTCACAAAAGCAGAGCTGCCTCTCTTCATGTCTAAAAGTACCTGCATGTGTATGGTTGGGATCCTCTCCCCTAGTTGTCCCGTATGTAAACTGGGAGTAATAGCTCCTCTTTTTTCTATCAGGATTTTTTGTACAGATGAATATATCAGAGAATATAATTTACCTAGCCACTATGTTCATGTTATTGTAATAAGGAAAAGCAGTTTTGCCAAGATCAGATAATTTCCCCTAGAAATTGTATCCAAGAAGAAAGATGATACAGAAAAAGTAAGTCACATTAAATTAAAAATAAAACAAAGATATACTGTTAAAATAAGGGTGATAAATGGTGATGGAAGGGAAAATGGTAAAAATACATATTCGAGTTTTTGTTTCGTTTTGCTTGTTTGTTTGTTTGTTTTAAATCCATGATGCCAAGTCTGATAATCATATCCATTTGCAGGGCTATGTGTGAAAATAATGGTCATGTCATGACAATATATTCCTTGAATTTATATGAAAATATACACAGTACATCTTTCTGCATAAATTCTTATTCTCTATAATTTATCAAATGCTGCATAGCCTGTTGTAAGATCATATATTATGAACAGTGAGACTTCTTTTTCTACTTTAAAAAAGTGCTTGGTTACTTGTCATACTCCAAATTCTTTCTTGTCCCACACACTGTTCTCTATTCTACTGCAGCTAGTTAAAAATACAGTTAGAATTACTCTATAATGTCCCCACTTCCATCTCTTGTCCAAGTAAACAACAAGAAAATGTACATATCCATACTTTTACACTACATATACATTACGTAACTCATTAATCAGCATTAGAGATAAAACACTTCATTTGTTTTGTAATTTCTCAATTTTCAATGAAGGGCTAACAGAAGTGTTCATCGTTGTATAGCTGAAGGTATTTCTATACTGCTCCCCAGTAAGGACTTCTTTTAAAACATCAATGATTCTCTGAGTGTTGTTTCCATTCACTTGATGGATATGAGGTGATTTTTTCTTTCTCTAAATTAGGCTTGCTTATTATTTTCCTTCTCTTCTTTGGTCCACTGAGTGGAATAAGAACATTCTTGTCTTCCTCTTTTATTATTTTGGAAACTCACTGTAACTGAGTTCTGGTGTAATTTTTACGTATTCTTCTGTTTGGCTTAGTCAGTAATCTGTCCTAGAAGAGTCCTGATCTCTCAGTCCTTTATTTCTAGCTCATGCTAGCAGATGAGGCTGTGAAATCTCTTTTTGGCATTGCAATCGTGCAGCAACAGGCAGTCATAGGACAGCCATCTATTCATCCTCTTCAGTCCTTCCTAGGGTAGAGACCTTTAGTTTTGCTTTTTCTTTTTTTTCTTTTTTCCAGTGAAAGCTGATTGCTGAAGAAAAAGATTGTGAACAGAGAAAAGGACCTTATCAAGGAAGGCAAGAAATAACCTATCCAAATCTATTTAAGTCAGTTGGCAGTCTAGTCACAATCAATTAAACACCTTTCCACTCTACCTTCCCTTAAAGGCCAAATATTCCCTTCTGCAGATCAGATCTTATACTTAGAAACTCTGACACAAAAGGACTGCTTACACTCCTTAATTCCTGTCATAAATACCTTTGCCACATTGCTGTCCAATCTGCATTAAATTGGTGAAATATGCGCTTATCTCAGGGATAGGCCTGTGACAGTAGCTTTGCTTACTAGCCTTTGAGTTGATGAACATTTCTACCTTCATTGCTTGGAAGATATGCGTTCACTGTTGGAAATGAAACGGTGTATTGTCCTGCTCTCTGAAGCTGCTTGCTTCATCTCTGACATTCCTCAGCAGAGGCACGAATTTGTTAATACTCGGACTTCCAGATGTTCTTCTGTGCATGCATATCTACAGAAAAAATTATCATATGATAAGCAAATGACATCACAGACAAGTTTTTGCATGGGCCTCCTATGTTTAAAAGATGAGTAAATACTTTGTGATGTAATTCATCAGTTTCTACACGTAGGTAAAAACGTACCAAAGCTTCTTTAGCCATTTCACCTTTCGATTCTGTAATTTGGAAGAGTCAGTCCAAGGATGTCTGCTTCAGCAGCCACTTTTGGCTTACCTTCTCCCCACATTAAGGATTTGGATCAGGCAGTAGCTTGCAAGGCTCAGCTGTGGGAGCCTTATTGGAACTGCCCATGAGACACACAAGACAAATCTAATATACCTGCAACTATTTTAAAAACAATACTTGTTCTTACAGCATTGATATAAATGTTTGTCCAGAAAGTTGGCCATAGGATGTGACAAAGTCTTATAGAGCCTCTGAGGGATTTATTTTCACTGCTTCTGCCTCTCATGGTCTTTATGTGGGTTAAGGGATCCTATGCTCTGGATATTTCTACAGAGTTGAATAGTTGAAATAGGTTTCAGGATGGTCTGGCAGGACAAGAAGAGAAAGTAAGAAACATTTTTTTTTGGCTAATTTTGCAGTTTGGGGGTTCCTTCCTCAACCTAAGAGGATAAAAATATGTATCACAGTAAAGAGGAGGAAATAATGAGACTCTAGATGTCATTAAAATTATTATAATGCAGGTTACCAAGAGCATCATGTCATTCATCATCTGTTATGTTGTAAGTGGTACTGTTAATGACATGAGATTTTGGCCTTATATAGCACATCTTCCGTCTCTTTAAGTACTTTATTTTAGCACTATCTGCACCTTAATACTGCAAGTCATACCCTATCAAGCAGCTGTACAGTATGAATGTGCCAAGACATTTAACTTTATTAATCTTTTATTCTTTCCAAACTACTAAAAGAAGAGTAAGAAATGAAAAAACAAACTTAATGTTGTTTGCACTTGCTTACATATGCAGAAATGGAAATGAAGCGGTGAAAATAATGGATTGTGTCATTTGGACAAAGTGTAATTAGCTATGTAAAGCTGTGTAGATTGATTCATGTTACAAGCCAGTTGTTCAGCTGATATAAATCAGTGTACCTCTAGTGATGTCAGTGGTGTTACGATGACTTAAAATCTCTGCGGATATGAATATCTATTACATTGTCTGTATTGCTGTCCATACCTGTCTTCTCAAACTCTTTAAAGCTAGCTTCTTTGTTAGAGAAATAGATGTTAGCTCCAGTGAAATAAACGGATATTTTTATAAAGCCCGATTGAAGGCTCCTGGGTAATATTTTATTTAGTTTGTTCTAAAATCTACCGTACAGATTCTAGTACAACAAGGGTGTTTGGATATTTCCAGGACTGTAGGTAATTTGTGATGTGAGAGGCATCTCACAGGCATGTGAGACTTTGTTTACTTGTTACTCCTCCTGCCCCTGCTGCTGTTTGCCAGTATTAGTAAGCAGATGTGCAGCCATGACTCTATGAAGACACTAGCAAAATGAGTATTTGCCTAACGACCCTAAGACCCTTATATCATGTGAGAATACAGTGTTGTATACAGAATTACATTTTCAAATGCAACAGGAAGTCAGCAAATCAGGTTTGTATTGCAAACATTTTAGTTTCTCCTTTAAAGATACGTGTGGCATAAGAAAACCCGGAGCCATATACTGACAATTTGTCAAACACCTTGCTATTGTGTTTGCAGACTATTAATAATTCAAGAGAATTATACTTAGAATTAGCAACAGTTCACAAAATATGTGAAGCTCTCAGATTATTTTTCATCTATGCCGACTTGTCTTCTGTTGCTATGTCCTTACCAAAATCCCTTATGCCTGGTCTAAGGGATATAGAATGATATGAGCACTATAGAATCAGAGCACTGATGTTTCAAATTTGCTAACTAATAGACTAGCCAGACTTCAGAACAGCAGAGAATTCCCCCTCATCTCCTATTCAACACCTAGGCAGTTTAACTAACGTGAGAAAAAAGCCAACATAATAAAAATACTGACTGCAGTTGCCATAGCATGAAAGGACTGTATACCACAACAGTGTGAAGGATGTGATGTACATTCAAAGCACAGAGACCGTCAAGTGTCATAACATGAGCTGGACACATGGACTTAGCCAATGGGAATTGGTTTTATTTCTTAACGTTGCTAAAATATAGATTGCAGTCTGCTAAATGCTGTTACAAACAAATGCTATTTGTAACAAATTTTAAATTTTACTTCAATCCAGGAAATAACTGCCTGATACTGTATTAGTTCAGGGAGAGAGTGCCCACCTATGTAAGAGTCAATCAGCTTTACCTACGATTCAGCTTAAGTGTCTGATATAGCCCTAGCATGAGTTACTTGGTTCTTTTATGTCATTACTCTTGTCTTAAAAACAGGTTGAGATCTAAGTAGTCAAAAAGTGTGACTGAGTTATAAAGCTCAATATCTGTTTGCTTTGTTGATAGGACAGTTTTTTAAGTCTGTGCTTTTAACAGTTTCAAGTACATCTATGAAACAACGTCTACTTAGATGGATGCCTGACACGCATAGTTTCCAGAAGGGCTTTACACCAGCATTAATCTAGTGAAGGATAAGCTAGAAAAAATGATTGGTGTAAATCTTAATGGAAAACATGTTTTTCTATGTAGGTTTTTTTTTTTTAATTGAAATTGTGAGAAAAGTAACTTCTGGTTGCTGCACCTGCTGACAAGACAATAAGTTAGCATCCCTGTACAGAATAAAGAGTGATTAGTCTCCTGTGCAGCTCAGAGGGGAAGCCAACTTAAAATCTCTTGCAGGTGTCACCTAAAGAGGACCAAGAAGGCAGGAAACACATAGATTGCTTATCTCAGAGCTATTGTATGGTTCACGTCACACATGCATGTGTTTGTGTGTTTGTAAATAAATATATATATATGTTTATAATTTATTTTTATACATGTCTATATACGTACACACCTAAACATAGAAGATACAGATACAGACATACACATGCACATACAGACAGGATATGTATCTGTGTAAATGTGTAGTGTGTTGAGATGTACATATACACATTTAATTTCTGCATTATTGTTTACATATGTTGCATGCCATACCCCATTTTTAGGTATGTTATATTGAGGTTTACAGACACATAAGTAGCACTCCCTTTCCAATTTTTTCTTTCTCATACCTTTCATGACCAAAGTACTCAGGAATATAAATCACAAATACATATAATAAAAACATTCACAAATTTGTGTGCAGTCACAAACACAGATATATATTATGTCTATATATTTGTGGGGAGAGAATGGATGTAGAGAGAGAGATGGAGAATGAATGTGCATTCTATGTGTTTCCCATGCATACACACAAGCATGTGAGCATGCACACAAGACACAGATATAATTCTCCACTATGTGTTTTCCTATGCAACATAAACAACCCCTGTTTATCCCAGGGGGTTAATTTGGTCAGAGTTTGATAAATCACTTTGTACCTGGTGTTAATATTTTACTCCAAATGCCATATCATCTTTTATTTATGGTGATCTTCATATTTATTTCTCAACCAAGGCAGTCACTGCAGGGAGAGACAACATTGATCTTTAATTTTTTTCTTTTCCCTTTGTATTACATACTTTTGGCCCTTAAGAAAAAGTGCAGACTGTGAAAGAGAGAAAAAAGATAGGGGGGAAGGGAAAAAAACTCATATTTTGGGAATTCTTTACAAGAAGTTGAACAAGAATGGGCCTTTTTCACTGACTAGGAGATATGGCTATAAATAAGAAACAAGTTTCATGCATTTGTCTTTAGGTGGGACATAACTCGTATATTACTTATGAATTGAACCGTGAATGTGAAAAGGCAGGGAGAGAAGAAACTCAAAAAAGGGAGATACGACTTTGGAAATATGAATAGTAAAGCTCTTTGCATAAACTTTCAATAAATTCACCTGCAGCCCTAACAGATCAACGTATCAGATACACGATTGCTATTTAAAGAATTAGTATAATTACTATTTTTTTTCCTCTTGACTAGTAGCCAGCTGGAACTGTGAATCAAGGTCTGTGTTCTGTCTAGTCTAATACTGCTACTGAATAATCAGTTTTCCTTCTGCCCATAGAAATGGACAAGAAAGATTTCATGAATATTTAACCTTTTTTCCAAGTTGTGTTTTTCTTTTTTTCCTCCAAAGGATTATATTAATTCTGAAAAGCCTGAATTTCTAGCAAAACTTTATTAAGATTCTCTTAAAGTGTCATTTTCTTTCAATCTTCCATCTCTTCACATGCAACGAAACCTGATCTTTTCTTCTCAGTCATACTTTTGTTTAAATCCTCTGTGTGTGTGCACGTGTGTATAAGTCTATAATGGCACTTCATTCTGTAACATAGACACAACTTGCTTGCCTAATCCTGCTTTGTTGTCTTGGGAAATCCTCAGATTTGATATTCTGGCAAAATGGTCTATTGAAATCATATGAATTATGGAAAATACTTTAGTCATCATCTAATGACTGAAATGTCATTACTCTGAAATTATGAACAGAAATGTTAAATCAATCTGCTTGGTAAAACATATTGAAACCCAATTTGGATATCAGCACAGACAAAAATTTCAATAGTAGCTGGATAAAAGCAAGGGTAGGGCAAGTTATGACAAGAAGTCTGCTGAGACTTCATATGAATTCATGCTGACAAGTTTCTCTGTGCTTAAGTAGCCACTAGTCGTTTTTGTGCATCATTCCTTTTGTGCAGTATAGAGCCACTGGCATGGGTTGGGGTAGATGCAACGGTACAGCATTTTGGACTTAGTCCCAGCTTTAGGGTCGTTGTGTGAATGCACATAATAATAAAGAAGAATTTGACTCCTCCACCATGGGTGCAATTTATTCAGTCATTTCCACATTCAGGTGATTTGAAGAGCAGAGGTCCAGACAGTGCCCATTACTTTCCACTCATTCAGTACTCACCAGAGGCAATTTGGTCCCAGTGAATACTCTGTTCTACTGTACAAGTGTCTTATGTATTTCAGGAAATCATTAACCAACACAATAAGAAACATATCCAATAAGAAAGAAACTCTTTTTTGTTGTGATCCATGCAGCTATGTCTTTAGCAATGAGCAGCTATGTGCGTGTGAAAATGGTAAAGACAGACACAGACAAAATAAGTTGTTCCTAAAATCCATTTGCAATGTTTCATGTCATCAACAACAACAAAAAAAAGAATCCTGTTCTTCCCTGTCTTCCAGGGAATCAAAGTATGATATCACAGTTCATAAAACTTAATTTTTGTTTCAGGAGCACAAGAAAAGCTCTATTTAAGTCAGACCGTATCTCACATCGGTTATAGCTGATTATGTAAAAAGAATTTGACTCAAAAGAAAACTACTGTACTACCTAAGCAGTTTAAATAAAGATGTAAATAAGGTCAGAATATAAATCAGAATTGCATCCTACTCATTTACTTATGTGAACACAACTGTGGACAATACAAAGCTGAAACTCTGAGTAAAGTGGAGTTTAAATCCCTGAACTTCTTCACTCACCCCTTGGTGAATTAAATTACTTTTTTAAAACTCAGAGAAATGACAGGATTAAGTGTTTTGGGGAAATTGAATGTCTCTGAATATTGAGAAACAAGAACAACACACCAAGAACATCACCCAATTATGAATATGCTTCTTATGGGCAGCCTCTTATGGGGCCCATATGTCTCTCACCTGACTGGGTGTCTATGTAATGAGTGTGATTGCCCCATGCATCCTAACTACACCGGTCAGAAAGACAGCTCCAATGGGAGATTCAAACCACCTGAGATTTGAATTTCCCTATCCAAATCTCTAGTAATTACAACAGGAAGTCCCATCTGTCATCCAAGGTAAATAATGTTCAATATTAGTCACCTCCATTTGGTGCCTAGATTAGATGGGATGTACCTGAGCCATAGCCCTTTCTTTCATGCTGTTAAGTATTCCACACATGGTGAGTTTTGTTGTGAGGGCGTTATTTTTATGCAAGGAGGAGGTAGATCTGGCATCTGACGCTTACATAATAGCTCCTGGAAGCAGGATCCTCATCCGAATCGGAACTTGTGGGAAAACTGGGCCCAGCTACTTTGGGATGTTTAATCAGTCATCTTGATCCAGTGGGAGTTAGTCATTAAAGTGCCTGTGAGGAGTTGAGGCCCAAGGCAAGACCCCTTTACTTCCCACTAACTTTCACTATAACTGAAGTGATCCCGTTTCACTCCCTGCCCTGCAAGCGGTCTGAACTGCTTTCTCCAGTAAAATTCCAGTTCATATTTGTGGGTTTGTTCTAGATGCTCAGCACCTATTGAAACTGATGTATGTTAAGTCCATAAATAGCTTTAAAACCCACCCCTTGAAAAACTCTGTAATCATTATCAAATGCATCAGTCACCTGCTCTCCTGGAATTATGCTATGAACACATATCAGTATACAACTTCACCGTCTCTCTCTGATTAACTAGACCACAGCTACATACTGTTTCCTGCAAAATCTAATGTTGTGGTCAGCTCTGACAGAACTCCATGCTTTTTGAAAGAGTTATTAAAGACAACTTTTCTGTTTGCTAGCCTGCTCTTTTCCACATATCCACAAAGACAGTGGATACTCTTATAGGGTTAATTTTCTTAGCTTTGGTTTTAGATTCATAGAACACATTGTGTCCAACCTCAATATTTTACACCGTAAGCCATATCATCTTTTATCTTTTATTTATAGTGATCCTCATATTAATTTCTCAATAGCACCTGGCACAGCAGGAGGGACAAGGCATTGATCTTCCAATTTATCCACTACTCTTACATATCCTGAGGTTAAAGCAGCCTAGAGAGATTGATGGAGCTCTGGCATCTGTCCAGCAGCTGTGTGTTTCTCATGCATGAAAATCAACAACAGGAAACCAAAATTTGACAATTGGCAGTAATATCAGCAACCTCTGTAATAAATATAACAGGATGGTCTTCAATAATTTAATGGAATATTGGGTATTCCATAATGAAAAATCAGCCATGTGAGAGTGTGTGTATATAGCTTTGTGAGATTCTGTATATGTGTGCTTAGATGTGTATACATACAGTTGCAAACACCAATATACAATTTATTTTATTTACAGACCAGAAAGTCACAAAAGTTATCTATGATAAGGTTAGTTGTGTTTTTTCTCTGCTAATGCACAAAAAGTAATAAAATTAAAGGACTGTCATGTTTGCAACAGTTAGTTAAGACTACACACACACACACACACACGTACTATGTATTTCCTTTAACCTCACAATATGAGTGGCTGGACTTCACTCTAAGTTGTTAGAATCATTCATACAGCCTGCTAGGGACGGATCTCTGAAGGATCACACAAAGAGAAGATTTTCTCATTCTTAGTCATTATATTGTTTGTAGTTGCGCAAGAGGATTTGACAGCTCCTGCAGCATCACTTCCACTTTTTATCTCCTTTAAAAACAAGCAGTTGATCTGTGTCATCAGCAGTTATGAGCCACAGATTAATCCTACTTTCTGACAACAGTCCTACCTCCTACTCCTGATCACACGCAGTAAGAGAGAATGCTAACCATCTAACGCTTACTCTTAGTTGAATGTCTGCTGTAGGCAGGTTACAGGGCTCTGTAGACAACACTTTAAGTAGAAACTTTATCAGCTCTCTCTGCTGAGTGTATCTAAACACAGAAATGCTGTCCTACTCAAAGGAAGCTAGAAGTATCTATCTAAAACTCAGTTGGCTAAGACGTATGAAAGTGAAACGGACTGATTGAGGCCCTCTTGAGTAGTAGTCACTGCACAAGCACACACTATAAAAAGCTACAAGTGTAGCTACACCATAAAAAACTGTAATTTGTGCTCCTAATTATGCAACATTCAGGAAACGTTGAAGTCAGCCTTACGTTCACTGCCATACCTCCTACGTGGCATTAGCTGCCCAGGTTTATTCCTCTTCCTCCTTTACTTGCTATCTTCCAATCACCCAGAGAAACAGCATCAATTCACGCAGTCCCACCACAATGCTGCAGCTCTCTGATTCCTCAACCCATGACTCAGATGGGGCAATCTGGAGAAACAGAGATTTAAATGCAAAACCAGCACTCCAGCCAGTGACCAAATGACCCCAGAGAGAGAGAGAGCAACGCTCCATTACATGGCCTGTGCACAAGGCAAGGAGACATATTAAGGCTGAAAAAATCCACCTTATACATGGAGCCATTGTATTTGCTCTAATGACATGACTGTAAATATCAGACCTGAATTAGGCTTAGGAGCACTCTGGAATTGTGTGTCACAGTTATAATTATGGAGCTGCTGAGGATACCACTGTTCACTTTGGAGCTGCATCTACTGCTGGCAGTATTCAGCTACATATTACTTCTGAAATAAAAATAAATCTTGCCCCTATAGGTCTTAAGACATCAAAAGAAGGGAGCAGTGGAGTATCTTTCTACCAGACACTTTAAAAGCTGCGGAAGAAAAACTGCCCTACTGCTCAGGGTGTTCTCTGGTATCTTAGGAAGACCACGCATGGTCTCAGGCACAGACTCATTCCCTTTAACAGTCCGTGATGTAGTGTTTGTATAAAAGGTGCCATGTGACCTGTTGAGCTTTATGTTGTAATGCAGCTGCTTTAAAAAAGCTCACCCTTTTAATGGCTATAGTAAACAGAATATCTTACTTAAAGCTCATAGCAAAAGGCTATGAGGGACTTTAAAGTGCAGCACAGAAATTGCAAGAAACTACTGCAAGCTATTTTTCTATTTTAAAGCTTTTTGCGACCATGAGGACCCTTTATTCTCAGAAATTAAGTCTCCTGTAAAGAATCTCTGTTTGTAAAGTGTATTTACAAAGAAAGGATAAGAAGCTGCTGAACATTTTCCCAAATCTAGGAACATGATTAGGCTGGTTTTTTGTCAAGTTTTTTGAAAATATTTGAATATATTATTTTTCACTCCTGGTTTCAGCTGAGACTATAACAGGAAATCCTGATAAAATGAGAGAAGCTCTTCTCATGGTATTTTTGGACATAAACAGTAATAGAAGTGCCAGAGATTTCACAGGAGAGACTGTTTTTATGATATTTCCTTCTCAATTTTATTATTTTATGGAGTTCAATAATGTCCTGGGTGCTTCAAGTACAGGTAAGATGAATAGTACATAAAAAAAATCAAAAATGGCTTCTGTCCCAAGGTGCTACCAGTCTGATTTCATGTAATGGCAAATGAAAGAGAATAATAAAATGGAATGAAATGGGAAAAGGCAGAGACTAGATAATTATAACTGTCTAATAGTTCAGTGATGGCGTACATGCCTTGCGGTAGTTATCTGTAAACCACAAATTCTCCTGTAAAATATGTGTAGGTTTTGAGGACAAAAAAAGTAAAAAAAAAACTACCCAACTTTACATTTGTTTGGGGTTTGCTTTCCGTTGTCTATGCATTTCTGTCTTTACAGAGATAAACCTCTGAGGCTCGGACTCTCAGAGCTGCCAAGAATGGGCAATCATTTCTACTGAAGTGGGCTTGGAAAGGAGACTCCTGCATCACTGATATCAGTCATCTCATTTGGCACACAATCAGTTTATCTGGAGTGCTCACAAACATCTCAGAATTAGTAAGGGTTTCCATAGAAAGGTTATTCTGCAGTATCATTCTTCTTATAGTCAGAAAAGACCTTCTGTTTTCTATACGCATCACTAGCCATGGATACAGTTATACTTCCCTTATATTTCTTTCCCATTCCATATCCTCTCCATTTCTCTGACCATCCATATTAGTGTGAATTGCCCAAAATTCTAGATAGGGAATTAGTGTGCATAGTGCCATGCCATTAGTATTTCTGTGTCTGTGCTCATGATACGCCGAAAGATTATGAGTAGTGAAATCACACTGTTACTGTATAGCTGACAACCTGCAGATCATGAACAATTAATATACAAATGCCTTTTCCACACCTATGACACTGCCAATTTATTGCTTCAGTTCTTAAGATCATTCAGCTTTTCCCTTACAATGTTCTGATCAGCCTCTGTTCTTGACATTTCCCTCCAGTTGAATGTCATCACTGAATTTCTTTTTTCAGTGAATTTCTTAACTTTTTTTTCAGCTCATTTCTGAAAACCTGAAGTAAGATAAAATTTGTCCTAAGACTCTTGAAGAATTCCCCATGTAATACCCCATCTACAACAGTGTGTTCCATTTCAAAAAATTTCTCAACGTGCAAAACTTTTATGAGTCCTAAATGACATTAGTTAATTATTGATGTGAAAGTATCTAAGTGACTGTAAAAAAAAAAAAAGAAACTATTTTTGTTTTTATTTTTTTTATTTAAAAAAGTACCAATTCTCTAAAGAAAACACTACAGCCTTGCACTCTGGCAGCAAGCTATTCTCAAACAGGAAAAAATGTCTTGTTAATACCACCATATTCCATGTGCCAGGTCAGGGCAGCACCTTGTAATAACAACATAATGGGGGTATAGTGTGGGGAATTGTGACAGTGGACCTGGGGGAAATAAGTTAGAATGACAGGATAGGCTTTTGTATATATATATATATATATATATATATTTACCAACAGTTTTGCCTGAGGGAGAGAGGAAGGTGTTTCTGTCCAAATCAGAGAAACACCAAAACTGCATTTTCATTTTTCTGACTCACTCTTTTTCTTGTTATCTGTGTTTTTTTCAAGAATGTTACAGCTTCTCAGGACACTGCAGCACTGCATATAACAAGGAAAGGAAAACTAGTGACATTATGAAAATACTTTAGTGTGACATATTTTGCCAGCAAAGAAACAAACAAGAAATAGATAATTTTATTTTCACAGCTAATTTTAACATTCCAAATTTGGAAAGTTTCAAAAATTATACCCTCTACCTCTGTTGTCTTCTGCTTTGCCTTATAAAACTCTGATGCTCTTCAGATTGCATCTCTCTAAGACTTTTGAAGTTTTGCCTTGTTATTCTTGTCTCCTCCAGAGGCTTTCATTCAAAATTTTTTTGTGTAAATATGGAGAATGAGAATCCTGTATATAAGCGTGCGCATGTGTGTTAATGTCATTGATAGTTGAAAACAAACTGTCAGCTACAAAGAATTAAATCACAGACTCTGCTGTGGAGGAAACAGGACAATAGCAGTGTGAAGCATGGGGCCTTTGGGCAAATGCTAGGCATGGTTCCTGACGCTGTGCAAGCATAGCACTGAGAAGGCAGGAGTCTCATACATAGGTGTTGGCAAGGAGCACAGGGCACCAGGCATCCAGGGAGATCCAGGCTCTGCGCTGCCCTGACACTTCTAGACAATGAAGCCATATAGTTATTACAAAGCAGTATATTACAGTTGGTAACTAGAGAAGAGGTCTAAAACGAGTAAGAGTAGTAGGACCTGATGTTTAACTCAGAAAGCAATGAAGGCAGGAAAACAGTTAAAAACAGGATGAAATATAGCTCGCCATGCCATTTGGAAACCAGTTGAGTGCATTACTTGGGCACTACTGGATTTCAGTAGTAACACCTCTTTCCTTGGTCCAGACGAAGGAGGACCAAGGAGGTAGGTTTTCAACTTGAATGTGATAGCTAATTCAGGAATTTTCCATTTGTCCCGGTGTGAGTCCATGTACTGCATTCCTCACCATACCACATGACCGTCTGCAACAGTGCACAAAACTGCGTGCAGTTGGTGCAACAGTGCACCAAACTTTCCACAGTTGCCTCTTCACTGGGTTAGAAACATATCTGCACTGCATGAACTTGCTTTGGTATATACATATATTTAGAAAAAAAAGTAGATACACATATCTATTAATCGATAGTTGAATTTTGTATTTAAGAGGAGAGCTGCTGTGCTCTCTTTATAGTGCTTGTATTTCTCAAGAGTTTTGATTCTAGCATTTTTGAGGTAGCTCCAGAGAGCCTTACAATACATCCTATTGTAGTAGGAGTAAAAAGAAGCGGTTTTTTTGAGAAAACAAATAAAAAACTATATAGCAGATATATGGCCCAGATAGGAAAGTATTGCTCCTGTGACTAACATCACTAGCTTCAAAAAGACTTTATTGAGCAGGAGTATCAGTTAAGGGCCTTGTCGTGGTCGAAGAGTAGAGAGCTTATCGTGCTCTTACTGTATGCAGTTCTGCACAACAGCTGATCTACATTAGGCTACAGAGCCAGATTCGTATTTTAACTGACAAAGATATGAAAACCTCCAGTTCTTTATGGCATCTGTTGCAGATTCCACATCAAAAATTTTATGCATACATATAGGGTGAAACCAGAAAATTAGTTTAAACTTGAAAAGAAGGACAGACGGAAAGGATCTGGGGGTGCTGATTGACAGCAGGCTCAATGTCAGCCAGCAGTAGGGCAAACTGCATCTTTGGGTGCATTAAATGTGGTATAACAAGCCAGACAAAACAGGTGATTATGCTGCCGTACTTAACCTTGGTGTGGCCTCACCTTGAGTACAGTGTGCAGTTCTGGGACTCACAATTTAACAAGGATGTTCAGGTCCTTGAATGTGTCCGGAGAAGGGCAACAAAGCTGGTGGAAGGACTAGAAGGACTGGAAGGCATGTCCTGTGAGGAGCGGCTGAGGACTCTGGGCTTGTCTAGTTGGAGAAAAGAAGGCTGAGGGGTGACTTCATTGCTCTCTACAGCTTCCTGAGGACTGAACGTGGAGAGGGAGGTGCTGATCTCTTCTCCCTGTGATATGGTGATTAGGAAACATTTCTTTACCAAGGGAATGGTCAAACACTGGAACAGGCTTCCTAGAGAGGTGGTCGATGCCCCATGCCTGTCACTGCCTTAAAAAAGGCATTTGGTAAATGACTATCATAATATTTTTAAAGTTTTGGTCAGCCTTTGAAGCGGTCAGGCAGTTGAACTAGACTGTTGTAGGTCCCACACAACTGGAACTCTTCTATTCTATTCTACTCTATTCTAAATAACTGTCTGCAAAAATTGCTGAACCGAATGAAACCAGGGAATGGTGTTCTGGCAGGGCAGCATCTGGAAAATGTTGCACCTTTGGAAAGAAACCTTTGCTACATTTCCCACTGGCAATGCTTTCTCTTCTGAGACTTCAGAGGGCATTCCTTCATGGGCTTGTGACAGTTATGCTCTCGCTTGTGGCCAGTCAGGTCTTGAAAACCTTCAGACTCCATTGCACGACCTCTCTGGGCAAAACACTCCAAAGCTTAATGATCCTCACTGTCCCAGTTTTAGCTGGGACCGGGTTAGCTCTTCTTTTTAACAGCTAGAAGAGCTCCGTGTTTTGGTTTTACTCAGAGGCTCGCTCTGAGAAGAATGCTGATAGCAAGCTGATGTTTGTGGTTGGACGTGAAACTCCAAGGACTTTTCAGTGTGCCGGAGTGCAGAAGCATGGTGGGATAAGGGGGGAGCATAGTTGGGACAAGGAGGACACGATTCCCCTTGTGATTTGTGGTGGAACTTAAGATTGAGGGCCAAACTGGCCAATTAGTATTCCATATCATGCAGCGTCATACCCAGTATAAAAGTGAGGGTCAGCCAGACAGAAGGACTTTTGCACTTTGGCTCTTTCGCCACTTTTGCTCTTTTGCACTTGCTGCGCTTTTGCTCTATTGCCTTTTTTCCCCCCTCTCTCTCCCAGTACTCCCACTCTCGGAGCACTATCTCTCTCTCTCTGCCCCTCTCTATTCGGGGCCTCGCGTTCGTCTGGGATTGCAGCTTCGGGACGAGACGGGCTTCGCATACGAGGGGGTGGTGAGCACCTACACTGTGTATTAAATCATCTGTATTAAATTGTTCTTATCTCAACCCACGGGTTTCCCGTTTCTCCTTTAATTCTCTCCCTCATTCCTGGGGGTGGGGGAGGGGAAGTGACCAGCTGTGTGGGAGGGTCAGCCTAGCCCACGACACTCACAGTGATTTTATTTTATTCTTCCTTATCTCCAGTCTGAACGTCTCTAATTTCTGTCACTGTCTCTTATTCTTCCACCTCATATTACTAGGAAGAGCCTGTCATCATCCCCTTGATGTCTTACCCATAGTCTCCGAGGTGTGTTGTGAGGTGCCCTGACACCTTCTCTGCTCCATGCTGAACCAGCTCCAGCCCCACAGGCTTTCCTGAGCCTGTCTGATTTGTTGACCTCTCTCTCCTGTCTGGGACCCGAAACAGCATATAGTGCCTGGATGAGGCCTGATGTGTGCTGAGCAGAGGGGATCACTCTTTTGCTCTCTGATTAGAGGAGGAAGATAGGAGAAAACCCATAAGAGTAAACCAAGTGTTGCATTTAACTCTTAGCCAGCCCTGAAGTGGTCAGACAGTGGGACTAGATGATCATTGTAAGTCACTTCCAACTGACACTATTTTACTCTACTCTGCTCTGCTCTACTCTACTCCACTCTACTCTACCCTACTCTATTCTACTCTACTCTACTCTACTCTACTCTACTCTACTCTACTCTACTCTACTCTATAAACACAGTTGGGAGGAAGAAGGAATCAAAAGTTGTTCTACTGCCTCTGTTTAAGATAAAACTAATATTTTTTTTTCGGTAATGGCAGCTAAAAATTGTGGACTGTATTTCTGTTGTGGTTTAACCCAACATGTAATTAAGCACCACGCAGCCGCTCATTCATTCCTTTCCCCCTGGTGGGATGAAGAGGAGAAAATATAACAAAAGGCTCAAGAGTCGAGACAAGGACAGGGAGGGATCACTCACCAATTATGGCCCTGGGCAAAACAGGCTCGACTTGTGGAAAAAAAACAATTTAATTCATTACCAATCACATCAGAGAAGATAATGCAAACAAAGCCAGATCTTAAAAACACCTTCCCCCCATCCCTCCCTTCTTCCACTCTCTACCTCCTCCCCACAGCGGCACAGCGCGATGGAGAATGGATGTTGTGGTAAGCTCATCATGTCTTGTTCTGCTGCTTCTTTCTCTTCAGAGAAAGGACTCTTCACACCCTTCCTTTGCTTCAGTGTGGATCCTTTCCCACAGGAACTAGTTCTTCACTAACTTCTCCAATGTGAATCCCTCCCATGGGGTGCAGTCCTTCACCAACAGACTTCCCCAGTGTGGGCTTCCTGCAGAGTCATGGCTTCTTTGGGCGCAGCCACCTGCTCCGACATGGGGTCCTCCACGGTCGCAGGTCTTCATGAACTGCATCATTGTTAATCTCTAGCTCCAGTATAGGCTTCCCATGGAGTCATGGAATTCTTCAGTTGTAGTCACCTACTCTGGCACCGACTGCTCCACCATTAACCTCCACCAGCTGCAGGGGGACCGCCTGCCATCTCACCACGAGCTGCAGGGGAATTCCAGCTCCGGCACACTTCCTCCCCCTCCTTGTTCACTGGCCTTGGTGTCCATGTAGTCATTTCTCTCGCATCTCGCTCCTCTCTCCACTGCAGCCTCACTGGGCTCAACAAACTCTCTGGCGGCCCTGGGGGGAGGCATTCTGCCCAGCAGGCACCTTGTTTGTGGGGCTCTTCAGAGTGCTCGAGCCACTCCAAGACACGACCCAGCCTCCCTGGCTGGGAGTGGGAGGTGGCCCAGTGCAGATGGCTGCCTGTGCTTTCCCCCTCTCTCTGCTGCATCACACAAGTTTCTTTGTCCCTCTTAAATATGTAGTTCACAGAGGCACTGAGTGACTGGTTGCATATGATACTGATCAGTATTGTATAATGTACAAACAGTACAAATATTGTATCATTCTGTTTAGGAAATTTTATGGAATAGTTCACATTATTTGATGTTCCTAAAAGTTTTCCACTATTGTCTAGCTTGATTCGGCCTCAAATTCTGTGTGGAAAGTCTATACAATGGTATCATATTTTGACACTTAAGTTTTGAAGTCCCATTTAAATCTTGCATGGAAATGGAGTGTAAAGATCATTTAATTTTCTAGAAACATACATATTATTGTCAAACATATTTATTACCAAATAAATCATAGAGGTTTCAGGATTAGACCTTGGCGCTCTCTACTCCTTCAAAAGAGCACCATTGTATCAGCTGAAGAAAGCAAACTCTAGCTTTCTGTGTTGCTGTATGTTACTATTTTCCCCAAGAGAATAAGCTGTAAGAGAGTGGCATGACATGTATGGCTGAGTTAATATCTTGTTTTCTAGTTTATGGAAAATTTCCTCAAGCAGTTGTAGCAATAGTTTGCTTACAGTTTGTTGGAAAGTTTGTAAATATCTTACACAGGAATATTACTATCACAACTGCATGCAAAATAAACAAATATTAATCTTCCTTTTTAAAGGAATTCCTTCACAGTAATTTTTCTTCATGATTCTGTACCTCTGACCGAAAACTATAAAGATAAGGTAATTTTATGAATGTTGTTCAAGCATTTTTATTAATTTACTACTGGCGTGACTATGTTCATTAAATAATGTCTAGGTACATCCTACAAGAAACTTGGGAATAAATTCTGTTGATGAGAATGTTCAGAAGAACCTGTTTGACAAAGAACATTGTCATGGTTTGATGTCGGGGGGGAGGTTCTGGTGGCAGAAGCTGCCCATCAGATCGGACTCCCATCCCTCTCGGGGCTTGAGCCAATCGGCGCCTCTGCGAATTGCCCTATTTAAGTTGGGACAAAGGAACGGAAAAGGTGTCCCTTTGCCCAGGAGCGAGGAGAGGGGAGGGGGGCACTTCCCCCACTCCCGGGCACCCGGCCGGGCAGCGGCCCATGCTGGGACAGTGCCACCCACTGAGGATGGCGGTGGCAGAGCTGCTTGGGGAACTCGGGGAGAGCCCTGCTGCCAGGGTGCCCACCAGGCTGAGTTCACCCAGAGAGGACTGAGATCTGAGAGAAACGGCCACACCCACACCAGGTCCATGAAGATGGAACGGGACGAGGTGTGCCGGAGCTGAGTTTCCCCTGCAGCCTGTGGCGAGATGGCAAGCCCTGCAGCCAGGCGGTCCCGGGGGAGCAGAGACCCACTCGCAGCCCATGGAAAACCCAGGTCGAGAAGAGATGCCTGAGCCTGAGGACGGTACACATCTAGAGTCCGAGGGACAACCTCCATCAATGGTTGATGGGGAGGTGTTTTGTTTAAAGGAGATGCCTGAGCCCGAGGACAGTTGTGAATCATGGGCACAGGTAGAGACGCATTTACGCATTTAAAGTCTGTATGGAGACGCATTTAGAGTCTATATGATGACCCACACCTGAGCGAGTGGCAACAACTCCCTAAGAATCCAAGACTGTGATAAAGCCCGTGCCAGAGCAATTTGTTGGGGAAGGATTACATCCTACGGGTAAGACTCACGCTGGAGAAGTTTGTGGATTTTCCTCATGAGTAGGGGATCCACTGGAGCAAGGGAAAATGGTGAAAGGACTCCTCCTCCTTTGAGAGAGGAGCGTCAGTAACAACATGGATGAACTGACCTGCACTCCCCCATTCCCTGTCCCCCCTGCACCACTGCGGGGGAGGAGGCAGAGCCGGGAAGAAAAGGAAAGGGTGGTGGAGAGGTGGTGTTTTTAAGATCTGGCCTTGTTTTCTTTTTATAGTTTTAAGTAACTGGTTTTGCTTGTCTTTATTATTTTAAGTAGCTGTCAATAAATTGTTTTGCTTTAAGAAAGCTGAGTCTGTTTTGCACCAGGACCACGGTTGGTGGGTGCTCCCTCTGTTCTTGTCTCGACCCTCAGTCCTTTTAGTATATTTTTCTCCTTTCCACTTTACTGGAAAAGGAGCGACTGTGTGGAGTTTAGTTGCCGGATCAGCCTATCCCACGACAAACATAGGAATGATGCAAAAACATGTGGTATAAATCCTGTAAGTTTTATAAAAAATTCTTCTTTTCAGATCAATTTGGTAAAGATTGTTGGTCTCAAACTAAGAGTATTATATGGACCTTGAGATCAAATATGGTGATGTTGCATCCTTGTAAGCAGTTTAGAAGTCACAATAGAAAAAGAGTGGGCTTTTCTGAGTTATGTGAGGTCTGTATTCAGACACAGAAAATATCTTTGTGAAGTACTAAATATAAACAAGTGTTTGTAATTTTCAGATTTAAATTAGAAATTAAATATAAATGTCTCAGTCTTATTTATATCCATATGTGTGTTCTCATTCCTTTGTTCTTACTCATGCCTTTTTTCTACTAGTCCTTTCCCTTTATGTTATTTTTTATGCATTTTCCCTCTCCATCTCATTTGCTACTTCTCTCTGTTTATATCTCTTACTTGGGTCTACAGTTCTTTTTATCTGAAAGTTTGTTGCACTCTATTCACTCCTCTTTATTCTCCTCCAAAACTGTATTTTCTCTCGAGGATCTGAATCAGAAGCCCCATGCATCTATGCCCAGCTCTCACTCTCCCACACGCAAGCACCTTTTCCCATCATCCCCTCCCATCTGTAGATGTTAGCTCCATGGACTAATATCAGTCACTTTGCTGCCTCTTCACTATCTAGCTGCTCAGCAAAATTCATTATAGCATTTTCTTTACCTTTTCAAACTATTGGCAGCGAAAATTGCTGCAGTCTGATAACTTATCACATATCTCTTGCTCAATAGGAGATAATTGCAATCATAAAAATACAGCAATCTAAGACAACAATAGGGGAAAAGGTGATGAAGTGGAGCAGGAGAGCAAGGAAGAGAAAAGCATAGCAGAGTTATAGGGCATCCCTATCTGTGGTAAATTAGCATTTTGGCCTAAAGAATGCTGTATAAAGACTTGGACTGATTGCAGAGCCCTCTGGATCAGGTCCTCAGTTTTTCAGATTGGAATGTTGCTTCTGCGTAATGGATATTTCTTGCTGCATAGCTGTGTCAAGCAGGAGATGTGGTGGAAACAGAGGTATAATTTTAAGTTTTACCTTGTTTTACTGAGCACCCTAAGGAAATCAGTATCCTCATCAGTAAAATGGGAATACAACTACTTATCCACCTTTGACAAGTGCATCACGATCTAAGGATCAAAGTGCTATGTACAACTAAGTATTTTTATTATTACTACTTTGATGTGTAAATCACAGACACAATTGGCTGTAACTGTCTTTGAAGTTGTTCTGAAAAATCATTTCATATTCCACTTCAGCAGTGATTTAATTTGTGGATTAGTGACATGACAGACCATAAGAGGCTATTTGGAAGTCTTCCAATTGGTTTTCTCAATGTAGCTGCTGTGAATACGCACTTAGTGTTCAGTAGGCAGAAAATGTCTTCAAATTATTATTACTGATTGCATCATTTTCTCTGCAAAAGAGTTTACGTAATTATAAATCTTCGTTTTGTTAATATGGTTAATTTTATGATCTAGCTCAATTACTATAAATTATATTTACAGAAACAGAGTTTTTAGTCAGGTAACCTAGCTACTCTTACCTTCAGACTGGTTTAGTAAGAAGGCAGTTCCCCATGGAACTAGGCAGGTCTGCTAGAGGCCAGCAGACTATTAAGGCCTACCTTTCTTCAGAAGATACAATCAGTAGCCCTTTGACCATTCAATGGGCTGAACTTAAGTGGTCAGACAGTCCTAAAGCATCTTGCAAGAGGCAAATTCAAAAAGACAGGCAGCCTGTTTGTCTTGCTGTTCAGGTACAACTCCTTTCTCTGCGTGCAGTTGCTTCAGAGCGCAACATAAATGACTTAAAATGTTGTGTTAACTGAAAACTGTTGTTTTTCGTTAATCAATAAATTACTTTTCATCCTTCCATGTTGTGAATCTGACACTGTGATTGAAAAAAAAATGTATTCCAAAAAATACTTCATGGAGTAGTACTTAACACAAACTGTTTGCAAGATCAAATGACAAGTCAAAGACAAAGCAGAACTGATGTTGCGTCCTAGTTTGATAAAGAAACACTTGAAGATTATGGTTCTTCAGGGCTATTAAATAATTGCATAAATAATTGCACAGGGAGTTTTGGGATGTTCAGACACTTTGCAAATTGAAGTGTTTTTCACAGGATGAACCATGCTATGTCATATGACTAGATAGCCCAGAAAATGGCCAGAGTGATTTTCAATACGAAAGAAGAATTAGACTCTACTTTTTCAAAGTCTTTTGATCTGTTATTTAAAATGCAAAGATGGCAACAACAATTCTTTTAATGAATGCAATGAAATACAATATTTTGAACTGTTAAATCTTCTTTAACATTATCCCACCATTGTAATACTATTAAACAAAAAATTCTAGTTCATAAGAAAATATTTAAAGCATTGCTAAGTCAAACAATTGTCTGAGTTAAACAATAAAATAAGATTGGCTCTCTTTCTAAATTTTCTCTTCACTTTCCATGCAGAAGTATGGTTTTACAAAATGTTATTTCAGAACAAAAGTTAAGTTGTGTATATCCAAAATCTGGTTTACTTACTACAGCTGCTTTAAAATTGCCTTACTTGTGGCTTGCAAACTGCTGAGCCAGTTGTCTCCATTGGAACTTACTTTGTAGTTCCCATCACGCTTAAAGCAAGATAATGATGACAGTTTGTGTTACATATATTGGAATAAATGAGGCCAATATTTGTCAAAGAAAGATAATTTAAAAGTAAGAATGAGAGCCGTAACTGAGATTTCAATAGAAAAATCTAATTTTTGGCTTCAAAAATCTTAATTCTTCAGTAGTAATTATGCATCAAAATTTTATTTGTCTCTACTTAAAAAAAAGCATCCTCCAGTTCTTAAAAGGAACTCTTCATTTCTAATTCATATTGATACCTCTGGTCACCTTTCTGCTGGAAATGATCTTTTAAAAATAAAAAACAACACAGGAGAGCTATTATCTAAGGAAATAAGAACTGTCATCTAAATGATTGAAATAGGCAAGGTAATAAGTTATCAACAGACAGATTTTATTCTCATTGTCTGCTACTGAGAAATTAGTAACAAAAAGGACCTTTTAATTACCTAATCTATCATCCTGTCAATGTTTGTTCTTAACTTTTCCAATGTTTTGAGAAGTTTGAGATAATTCAGGTGAATTTTCCATCGCAGTGAAATGCTATGGCTAAACACTCTTGGTGTCTTCCATTACATATTCAATTAATTAACATTAACCTACTATTTGCAATACTACACTATGCTATTCTAAGCCATAGTTCTTTTTGACGTTGTATTATCCAGTCCATGAGAAATTCAAGTACATATACAGGTAGGCATTTTTGAAGTAAAAGAGGTATGAAAATGTTGGGAACTATCCACAGAATGATAATTTGATTTTAAAATCTTGAATGATTCCAATTCAGTGTCTGTTTAAGTATCTACTGTGTTTAACGCAAGTGGAAGTGCAACGGTTCAGCAAGGGGGAACAATGTGCTTTACGAGTGAGGTAGAATGAACAATGAGTTTAGGTTACAGAGAAGAAAGTGGACACTATAGTTTTTAAACGCCACTGTAATGGTAAAGCATTATACTTCAGACAGGTTGTGACTACCCAGATGCTACAGAAGAAAATAATAGCATTTAATTTGAAAAAAATGTGATACTCGTATGTGAACTCACTTGATTCTAGGTAAAATATATGTGAGAAAACGTTTAAGGAATATGTTCATTTTATAGAAAAGCCATTTTGGTAAGACTCTTGACTAATATTGCCACTGTCAGTAGTTCTCTGTTCCTCACTGACCCCATCAGGTTTGTCATGCATCTGTGCTTCCTTTCTGCTGATTGAGGACCAGAAATTCTAAACCTGTGGCTGAAGACCTTGTGCCTAAAACTTTCTGTGATGACTTCTATTTTGGAGCACCTGTTGGAGAACATCTATTGAAAAAAGAGTCACCTAATCTCTATGTAATATTTCTACATGGAATCATAGAATCATGGAATGGTTTGGGTTGGAAGAAATCTTAAAGATCATCTAGTTCCAATCCCCTGCTATGGGCAGGGACATCTTTCACTACATTAGGTTAGTCAAAGCCTTATCTAGACTGGCCTTGAACACTTCCAGGGATGGGGCATTCACAGCTTCTCTGAGAAATCCATTCCAGTGCCTCATCACCCTCTGAGTGAAAAATTTCTTCCTTAGATCCAACTGAAATTTACCCTCTTTCAGTTTAAAGCCGTTGCTCCTTGTCCTATCACTCCACATCCTTGTTAAAAGTCCATCTCTAGCTTTCTTGTAGCCCCTCTTTAGGTACTGGAAGGCTGCTAGAAGATCACCCTGGAGCCTTCTCTTATCCAGGCTAAACAACTCCAACTCTCTCAGCCTCTCTTCATAAGTGAGGTGCTCCAGCCCTCGCAATATCTTTGTGGCCCTCCTCGGGACTCATTCTAACAGGTTCATGTCTTTTCTGTGTTGAGGACTCCAGAGCTGGACACAGTATTCCAGGTGGAGTCTCACGAGAGCAGAGCTGAGGAGCAGAATCACCTCCCTCGACCTGCTGGCCACGCTTCTTTGGATGCAGCCCAGGATATGGTTGACTTTCTGGGCTGCCAGTGCACTTTACAAAGTCCTGTTGAGCTTCTCGTCAACTGACGCCCTGAAGTCCTTTTCCTCAGGGCTGCTCTCAATCCATTCTCTGCCCATCCTGTACTTGTGCTTGGGATTGCCCTGACCCACATGCAGGACCTTGCACTTGGCCTTGTTGAAATTCATGAGGTTCACACAGTCCCACCTCTCAAGCCTGTCAAGGTCCCTCTGGATGGCATCCCTTCCCTCCAGTGTGTCGACCACACCACACAGTTTGGTGTCATCAGCAAACTTGCTGAGGGTGCACTCGGTCCCACTGCTCATGTACCTGACAAAGATGTTAAACAGTGCCAGTTCCAATACTGACCCTAGAGGAACATCACTCCTCACTGGTCTCCACTTGAACATTGAGCCATTGACCTCAACTCTTTGAGTGCAACCATCCACCAAATTCATCATTCAATAAGTGATCCATCTGTCAAATCCATGTCTCTCCAATTCAGAGACAAGAGTGTTCTGCAGGACAGTGTCAAATGCTTTGAACAAGTCCAAGTAGATGATATCAGTTGCTCTTGCCTTATCCACCAGTGTTGTAACCCCATCGTAGAAGACCATCAAATTTGACAAGCACAATTCACCCTTAGTGAAGGCCATGTCAGCTGTCACTAATCACTACTTTTTTTTCCTACGTACCTTAGTATAGTTTCCAGGAGCATCTGCTCCATGATCTTGCCAGGCACAGAGGTGAGACTGACTGGCCTGTAGTTCCCTGGGTCTTCCTTTTTTTCCCTTTTTACAAATGGGGGCTTGCTGCTCGCCAACCTGGGCTGCAGCTCCAAGGATGCCATTGCACCTTCCGCAGCCAGGAGGAAATGGCCCACCTTTTGTAGGCAGGGTCTATATCTTAGTTAATTAGTTCATTAGTTTCAATTCATGCCAAATGGGTAATAACAGGATACCATAATTCCCCCTTTTTGTTTTATCAGTTTTTTGGTTTTAGAGGAAAGTGAAGGCTTTACGGTGAGCAGAGACCCAGTCCATTCGTTCCAACTCCAGCACTCTTCTCTCCCACAAATACCACGTCGGGGCTTGCAGCTTTACCTTCTTTACCGAAGGACTCTCACTCCGGCCCTGGCTCCAGCTCTGGCTCCTCGGGCTACTCTGGCTCCGTCGAGGGAGTTGCGGTCCTCAGGGTCTCTCAGACGTATCACATCAGGATCACCAGATGTTGCTCACCAGCCTGGGCTGCAGCTCCAAGGATGCCATTGCATCTTCCACAGCCAGGAAAATGGCCCACCTTTTGTAGGCAGGGTCTATACCTTAAGTTAATTAGTTCATTAGTTTCAATTCATGCCAGCTGGGTAATAACAGGATACCATAGGGGCTATGTTTCCCCTTTTCCAGTCAGTGGGAACTTCACCAGACTGCCAAAACTTCTCAAATATGATAGACAATGTTTTAGCAATCTCGTCTACCAGTTCCCTCAGGACTCATGGATACATCTCATCAAGTCCCATGTTCACATTCAGGTTCCTTAGATGATCTCGAATCTGATCTTCTGCTACAGTGGACAGTTCTTCATTCTCCCAGTCCCTGCCTTTGCCTTCTGCGACTTGGGCAGTGCAGTCGGAGCACTTGCCAGTGAAGACTAAGGCAAAAAATCATTGAGTACCTCGGCTTTGTCCATATCCTGGGTAATCAGGTCTCCTATTTCCTTCCAGAGAAGATCCATGTTTACCCTAGTCCTCCTTTTATCACTGACATACCTTTGGAAGCTTTTGTTGTTGCCCTTGATTTCCCTGGCCAGATTTAATTCCATCAGGGCTTCAGCTTTCCTAACCTGATCCCTGGGTGCTCAGACAATTTCTCTGTATTCCTCCCAGGCTACCTGTCCTTGCCTCCATCCTCTGCAGGCTTTTGTGTTTGAGTTTTTCCAGGAGCTCCTCATTCATCTGTACAGGCTTCCTGACATTTCTGCCTGACTTTCGCTTTGTTGGGATGCGTCACTCCTGAGTTTGTAAGAGGTGATCCTTGAATAGGAACCAGTTTTTTTTGGCCCCTCTTCCCTCCAGGGCTTTATCCCATTGTACTCTACCAAGGAGATCCCCGAAAAGGCTGAAGTCTGCTCTCCTGAAATCCAGGGCAGTGAGCTTGCTACGAACTCTCCTAGCCACTCTAAAGATCTTGAGCTCCACCATTTCCCGGCCACTGCAGCCAAGGCTGGCCTCGAGCTTCATGTCACCCACCAGTTCCTTCTTGTTGGTGAGAACAAAGTCTAGCATAGCATCTCTCCTCATTGGTTCCTTTATCACCTGGGGAAGGAAATTATCGATGCATTCCAGGAACCTTCTGGATGGCTTATTTCTTGCTGTGTTGTCCCTTTGAGAGATATTGATGTGGTTGAAGTCAGTCCCCCTTGAGCACCAGGGCTTTTGAACGTGAGTCTGCTCCTCATCTGCTAAAGACATATTTCTTCTATTGACTTTTCTTCTTGCTAGACACTTTTGTCGGTTATCCTATCTTAACATCTCTCTTCCGATGGGGAGGATTATTTTTGAAGAATCAATTGCTTTCTCTCCTGTCAATCATATTTCTAGTCATCTACATGAGAACATTGCTAAGGAAGATTTCCTAAGTGCTGCATATATTGTAAATTACACTTAATACCTGTGGTAGTCAAACCACTGGGTTTCATCTATGTATCATTGACTGACTCTATGTTTCAGGATACGAGTTTAAAATTTTAAGGTTATGGTTATCTTTACTTGCAAACCTTCAAGAAATTTCTTCACAGCTTTGGAAGGACACTGCAAAGAGCTTATCTACTGGGCTCTTAACCTTGCTGTTGATATACGTGCTATGATCTTAAGAGGCACAACAAGTACTTAAATGTCTATTTTTCATTTCACTCAACAAAAGTTTCAACAAGTCACTTAATATTGTTTGAGTTAAATTTTTTCTTAGCACAGAATCTCAGAATTTAATATCTTTAGATTTGTTTAGAAATTAAGACCAAGGGGGTTTGTTTATCCCACCTAATAGAGTTCCACTGTTGATGAAGTTAGACCCTTTTATGCTAACCTAATATTATGCTTGATATAGAAGGGATAGAGCATGTTTTTGTTCCAACGATATCAGAATATGCTATTTAAATCAAATGTCATTTTTGCTAGGCTGATGGCTCTCTGAAATTAAAAAGTCAAATTTAAATTAAAAAAGGTTAATTTGTTAACCTCAACTTTGTTTAATTGTTACTAATGCATTTTATGCTAATTAAGCATGCTTTCTCAATAATTATAGGAGGGAACAGCAAAGCTTTTAAGGCTCCTACTAATCTAGCACCCTGTGGCTGCGTGCTTCTAATTCTTTCATTTTAATGTACCAATTATATGCATTATACAAATAAATATGTCATAAAGAATCTATCATTTCAGCAACCCTTGACCTGCAAATGCTTTGAATCATATTAAAAAAATACAAAGCAGTGTCGTTCCTCAAAAACATTGAAAGGAAGAACTGACTAAAAGGTTATCTGCATTTTCTGGTGATGAGACCTTAAAGGCTCCAAATCAGTTGACCATGTATAATAATAAATAAAATATTTAAGAAGTACAGAGTTATTGTACTCAAGAAATATGTTTTAGTCCTTGCACATGATTTGCCAATTCTAACTTTCAGTGCTTCACTTTTAAACTTTAATATTGATCTTAACATGTAGCTCTACTCAGTTATACAGCAGTTTTCTTCCTATTTTGGAACTGCATCTCAATTCTCTGAATAATCAGCACAGACTCAGTCAACAGAAGTATTAAAGTGATAGAAATGACTGTATTAGAAATTTTCCTATGGGTCTGCTGTTTAGGAAGAAAGTTCGACATCCTGAAACTGCAGTACAGTTCTCTGTATCTTTTAATAGAATAGCTATATCTTTTTGAGACAGTGTGTCTGATTAACTGAGTTAGTTTCAGTATATAAAGGCAGTTTACAATGACTTAATCCAGATCAGAATTGGTGCCTAAACCACAACACCTGTATTCACTATGCATTTTGGAGGAAGATTGGTTCCATTGTTCTGGTATTTTGACCATTGTGAAAAAAATGTGTAATTACCCATTTTTTCTTGTTTTAAGCAAATGCAAATTGTTAAACAGCATTATGTAGTACTGATACAGTACTGTAGGATTTATACTGTGTACTATGTTGATTGAGTTCTATGATGATTGAATCCCCATCCCTGGAGGTATTTAAAAGACATGTAGATTTAGTGCTTAGGAACATGGTTTTGTCGTGGACTTGGTAGTCCTAGGTTAAGGGTCAGACTCAATGATCTTCAAGGTCTCTTCCAACCTAAAAGATTCTATAATTCTATATTTTTTTCCAAAGTATATGATCTCAGTATTACTTGTGTGCTATTGTTATAGAAAGCCTCATACTTTAACCAAAAGAAAAAAAGTTATTTCTACAGTGACAGTTCTAAATGCAGAAAAGAAAGATTGAAAACTGTAGACTTATTTGTTTCTTTTTATGTTTTTTTTTTTATTCTGCATTATTTTAGGATTAAAACAAAAAGTGTTTGAGGAATTGTAAGGAAAAATCTTATCATCAATAGTTCTGATGCTTTCCACAGTGCTACATTAAACAAAAAGATCTTTTCATCTTGAAAATGTTAATTCTAGAAAAATGTTGAAAGCTCAAATAAGGATGATATGTTCATTTCTCTATTTTTCTACAGTATCAGCTGTAGTACATAAATAGATACCATCACATAATGAATTGGAATATGGTATTTTATGTTAATACTTGACTGTGAACATATGATACAACATAAATAGAAATACATACTTATCTGAAATAAAAATAAATTTGTTGTGATATTTTTTTGTTTTTTGGAACAAGAAAATCCTTTTAGTTGTTTTGATTTGAAGTGAAGATGACTTCTGAAATTCCAGAAGAAACAGATGAAAATTCATTCAAATCTATCTGTATTATCATATACATATGATTTTTCCCAAATATCAGCTCTGAAAAGCAGTTCAGAGAAATTAAATACAAATCTAATTACATATGTGTTTCCCCCTTTGTAAAGCCTATAAGCAAATGAAAGTTGCCCTTTTTCAAAGCAGAGCCCCCTCCCTTATCAGACTAGAAAAAAGACCAACTCTGATGTATGTTATACATAAACTGTAACACAATAGCACTATCAAATTTTTGTCAGGCAATTAAACTTTATGCCAAGCTAATTCAATTTTGCTGCTGTTTTATTAAGTCCTATGGAAAAAACTAAATCTGTTCTCTTCGGTAAATCACAAGTTTCACAAAGCATTTCGTAACTCAGACTCCTTGTTCTGCTATTTTGATATATTAAATATCCAGCAAAGAATTTCCAGGGTCGTAAATCTAGAGTAATAAAATTAATCCTATTGCTGAAGAGAAATAAATATTTTATTGCAGTTTTATGAGCTTTTGTTCCCTTTTCACTCGCAAGTAGGTGTTGTTTAGTGGTACAAAGACATTTTTCTGCTGAAAAATGTATTAGATAAAGTACAGCAGTAATAGAACTCATATCTACAAAGCTGTTTGCTTCTCAGAATGAAGGTTCAAGAACATCCTAAGGAAAACTTAAAAGACAATATTGTCAAGTAACAATAATACACTGATTATTCTTACATTTTAGACTCTAGGAATTATTTTGCTATTATTAGTAATGTTACAATAAAAATTTTCTGAAATCGCATCTGAACGAAATCTATACAATCAAATTTACTAAATGCAAATGGAATATGTAACCTCAGAAATCAGGAATTCTAATCTAGTTAATCGTTCATTCTCTTTCCACTTTTTCTTTCTTAACAATGTAAGGAAATCATAAGATTAATGATATTCATGCCTTGATTGTACCTTGATCCAAGCTGCTGAGCGTTTAGAGTTATGATTCGGTTTATTCAAGCCTGGTACAACATACACTGCATTTTGAACCCAAGTTATCTGAAACATAATGAATGTAGGTGAGGTCCTCAGGGGCTCTGAATATTGTTTGTCACAATTAAGAAATGGGTTGGGGAGAGAGGAATGTAAACATAGGAATTTCTGTTGAAGTAGTCACAAATGGATAGGGATGTAAGGTTTGATCCTATATGCTATACAGAGGGAATTGCTTTCATCAAAGTACTGTTGCAGATAAGCAAACCGGGACAGTTCTCTGCTGTGATTGCATCTCATGTAGCCATTTACAAAGACGCAGAATGAGTCTAAATGCTCCATTCTAATTTGGTAAATGTTTTCCTGAAGTTTGGACAGGCACTATTGACTGCAAGGCCCTGGAGTCTCAAAGTTACTTAGTCCAGTGGTTTTGTGTATTGTTTAAAAATTTCTGTAGATTAACAAACGAAAATGGTAGTGTGGTTAAATTTGAGGCAGAAGATGACCCATAACATCTTCACAAGATACTCTGACCAGAAATATGTATCCGTCCTCAAAAATACACAGAAATGCTATAAAGCATCACATAGACACAAAGCACTCCACAAAGCTTTTTCCACTTTTTGTGGAAGACAAAGTTTTTTCCACTTTTCGTGAGCTACTCATTTAGCTTGTTAACTTTTCTGTAAAGATCTGATACTTTTTAATGAGCACTGTTGATGTTCAATTTGGAATATATGACAATTTTTCATTTTGTCATAGTTATGAAATGGAATATGAGATTGGATGGAATATGAGCCCGAATGACCCTCAGTGATCTGCAGTGCAGGCTTCAAACCTGTAGCTGTCTAGCAACAAAGTGGTTCAATTCCACCTTTTAACCTCCCACTGTAGGAGAAGATCAGGTTCAAGACCATCTAAAGAACCTGAAGGTGGACAAGTCCATGGGACCTGATGAGGTGCATCCAAGGGTCCTGAGAGAACTGGCAGATGAAGTTGCTAAGTCACTATCCATCATATTTCAGAAGTCTGGTGAAGTTCCCAATGACTGGAAAAGGGGAAACATAGACCCGTTTTTGAAAAGAGGAAAAAAGAAGACCCAGGGAACTACAGGCCAGTCAGTCTCACCTCTGTGCCTGGCAAGATCATGGAGCAGATCCTCCTGGCGACTATGCTAAGGCACATAGAAAATAAGGAGGTGATTGGTGACAGCCAACATGGCTTCACTAAGGGCAAATCCTGCCTGACTAATTTGGTGGCCTTCTATGATGAGGTTACAGCATTGATGGATAGGGGAAGAGCAACTGACATCATCTACCTGGACTTGTCCAAAGCATTTGATACTGTCCCACATGACATCCTTGTCTCTAAACTGGAAAGACATGGTTTTGATGGATGGACCACTCGGTGGATAAGGAATTGACTGGATGGTCGCACTCAAAGAGTTGTGGTCAATGGTTCAATGTCCAAGTGGAAGCCAGTGACGAGTGGTGTTCCTCAGGGGTCGGTACTGGGACCTGTGCTATTTAACATCTTTGTTGGAGACATGGACAGTGCAAACCCTCAGCAAGTTTGCAGATGACACCAAGCTGTGTGGTGTTGCGGACACACTGGAGGGAAGGGATGCCATCCAGAGGGACTTTGACAGGCTGGAGTAGTGGGCATGTGAGAACCTCATGACGTTCCACAAGGCCAAGTGCAAGGTCCTGCACGTGGGTTGGGGCAATCCCAAGCACAAGTACAGGCTGGGTGGAGAATGGATTGAGAGCAGCCCTGAGGAAAAGGACTTGGGAGTGCTGGTGGATGAGAAGCTCAATGTGAGCCGGCAATGTGTGCTGGCAGCCCAGAAAGCCAACATATCCTGGGCTGCATCCAAAGAAGCGTGGCCAGCAGGTCGAGGGAGGTGATTCTGCCCCTCTACTCTGCTCTCATGAGAGCCCACCTGGAATACTACATTCAGCTCTGGAGTCCCCAACACAAGAAGGACATGGAGCTGCTGGAGCGGGTCCAGAGGAGGGCCACAAAGATGATCCGAGGGCTGGAACACCTCTGCTATGAAGACAGTCTGAGAGAGTCGGGGCTGTTCAGCCTGGAGAAGAGAAGGCTCCGGGGCGATCTTATTGCAGCCTTCCAGTACTTAAAGGGGGCCTACAGGAAAGCTGGAGAGGGACTTTTTACAAGGGTGTGTAGAGATAGGACAAGGGGTAATGGCTTTAAACTGAAAAAGAGGAGATTTAGATTAGATCTAAGGAAGAAATTTTTCACTCAGAGGGTGGTGAGGTCCTGGAACAGGTTGTCCAGAGAAGTTATGGATGCCCCATCCCTGGAAGTGTTCAAGGCCAGGGTGGATGAGGCTTTGGGCAACCTGGTGTAGTGGAGGGTGTTCCTGCCCATGGCAGGGGCGTTGGAACTAGATGATCTTTGAGGTCCCTTCCAACTCCAACCATTCTATGATTCTACGATTCTATGATTATTAATTCACAGTTGCAAGTTGCAAAGTTTTCATCCAGAAAGACTGTACAGCTGCAGGCAGTAGTTTAAAACAAGTGTTAGATTTACAGAAAGTCAACAGAAGGTTCTGAAATTATCTAAGTTTGTTGAGACATACAGAAAAGTTTAGGAAGAGAAATATTATGAGTATAGGCTATGATTTAATACTTAGGTTAAATACACACAGGGACTTTCATTCACATGTGTTCTGTGGTCTACTAAAATAAAGAGGGGGAACATACGTAAGCCATTCGTTTTAGCTGATTGTACTTAATGATTTATATGTTCTCCACTGTCAAATTTTACATTAAATCCGTACCAGATACCCGACTCTACTTTTCTACTTTCAGGATTTATCCGGAAAAGAGAAGCTGAAGAGATTGACATGCATGGAGTAGAATAATATTGCAGGCCACTAATATTGAGAATAATACTCTTGAACTCTGAAGGACAGAGCAGCAAAAAGGATCAAATTTATCAGTTAATAGTTTTTTTTAATATTAAATATTTAAATTTATTTCAGTGGAAGATCTTGAGTGGACATTAACCAATCAACAACTAAGTATGCAGCCTAGGGCTAAACTAGATTTTTTTTTGTCCTTTAACAATGAATATATAATAGTTTTACAAAGTATGAAAGGGGGAAAAAAAAAAGCTAGAGTACCATCGTGAATAAATAGTCTTAGTACAAGGCAAGTCTGACAAGGTGGTAAACTGGGGAGGAGGTCAAACAAGTCCATTTGCTGGAGGAGAAGTAGTATTTACAGGATTACAGAACAGAACTGACCGTAACGGGCTGAGCTCTATAGGCACCCAGCAGTTCAAAGAGAATTTAGGAAATACCAGTGGACTATTTTGTTTCACTCCAACATACGGAACTGCTATAGAACACAGATGAATTGTGGTTAATGCTGACAATACTTTACTGATCACACACCAGCCCTTGGATAATCAACTATAAACACTTTTATTGTAGCAGGGAGATTAGATTTGGACTATGCCTACTATCTCTGACCGCCACTACCTTTGTCAAGAAACTTATTTCCTGCACACTGCTCCCTGCTCAATCCTGTGTAACAGGGCAGATTATTGTCTTTGAAATTTCGACAGTAGACATAGTGAAATCTAAAAAACAACTCCAATAATGTTTCTTTTTCGGGTAGTCCCAAACATACTTTCACCCTCACCCTGAGGTTCTATTGTATTTTTGTATTCGTTTCTTAGGGCTGAAACCTCTGTTGAGCTACATATTGATGTTGAATTCCTGCAGTAGCTGTCCTTTCAATGCATGGCTTGCAGTCTTCCTTTTCATGGAGTGAATGTGAGGGAGTTTTGATTTTTATCTTTTCCCACTATGGTGATAGGGAAGTTCTAAAATGCAGAAGAATCAGGCATTTCTGAAATAGGACAGTACTGACTTAATAAGCAACCATTTCTGGTAGAAGATAGCATAGAAAATGAAAACTAGCAGAAGGAAAAATATGTTGTGGAAGGCATTGGGGGAACTGTGGCACACAGTTAATGATGTGAAATCAAAAGGATTATAGAATAATTATGCTCCTGGTTTATGGCACATAAAATCGCACCAATCACTGCTCCTCCTTGTTCTTTTAAGCCTGGAGATGAGTAGAATTTGACATTTTTTTATTTACCAGTTTATGAAAAACAATTGATGATGCTTTTGCTCGATAAACTTAACATCTTTCCCTAATTCCTGTGAAATATTTAATAGCTTAGAAAGTGTGACAGAGCTAGTTATATATTAATATAATTTAACATATCAGGGTGTTACTATCGGTTCTTATAGGTCTACTTCATCATTTCTAGCCTGAGGCTCCTTTAGCAATGAGGATACTAAGAAAAACGAAAGATTTCTTACTATGTTTGTCTGATTATGTCAAATTAGCCCATCACCTGCGGTCATCGTCAGCAAATGAGTGAGTTAGCTTGACTCTTTAAATAGGTTATTCAGTGAGATGCTTTAAAAATCTAGGGAAGTTATTAAAAATAGCTTTTTCAAGTGTTTGGGTATTTTTATTTTTATTCCCTAACAATGAAAACATCCATTTTTACACTTCTGTTCAAAGGTTAAAAAAGACAGTAGTGTTTCAAACTCTCGACTCCTGTTATTCCATGACCCAGACAGCAGCAAGTTCAGTAAGACAGTTCAGATTCTCCTCTGGCTGTCGTGCATGAAGTCAGGAATTAATACTTCCTAGAAATAAGTGTTGAAATCTCACCAGAGATGTTTTTATTTGGGGTTTTTAAGGGAGGAGGCAAGTTGTATATTTTTTGTAATCATTTTACAGGTTTATTCAACTAGAACCTCCTAAATCCATCAGGATTTGCACAAATAAGCAAAAGCATGAAGGTGGAAGAAGGCATATACACCTTGAAATATGCAATATTTTTAATGCTTTGTTATTTTGTTCCCATGAAACTTGCTGTGAAAGCTTTGCAATAGAAACAGAGACACCATTGCTGGCAAGCACAGAGAAGAGTTGAAATACTCAAATTTACTTTCACCTTTTTCCTTCCCCTGTGCCCTGGCTACTCCTATCACAAAACATAATGCAGGTTTTTGGTTTATTAAAGAAGGATTTTTTTGAGATGTGGAGGAAGACTGTTCTGTGAAATAAGCATAACAGCATTAAAAAATCTGCGAGTTCTCAAAATACATTTGGACTCTGCTGAAGTGTTGGAGGTGACTGTTCTGTTAGTTTGTTTCACTCAGTGGATTGTATTGCACCTCATCGAATGTTAAAGATGAGCATTGCCTTTCCAGGATGTCTCATTCTTTCCAGATGAAGAGAAAATCATAGTTATAAAAAACAGAGATCCATTTCAGGTGTATTTTCTATAATTTATTTTATATAATAAAACCTTCAAAGTACTTTTATTTTTTTTACTGATCAAACTTATGTAATGAATGGCTAGAGGTAAGAATCTCAGCTCTGTATAAATGCATAATCCCCAGCACAAATAAACTTCTCGCTACTGACATGGTAACAAGAAGAAGAAGACTCTGAAAGTTTATGGCAACAAATCCTGTCATAAAAAAAGTCACTACATTTTTTATTTGAAACGATATTGCCACAAAAACACATTTCAGCCCTTTAAAATGCCTCTTTACAAGATTTAACCTGTCCAGTGTAACTTCTACAGTAAAGACTGTAATAAACCGCAAACTCTTAGTAGCTGAGCTGATTTTGACTTCTAAATTCAACAATAATGAATTTAATGGTAACCAAGAACAATTTTTCATTAGCGAGATTAATGTTTTGAAGATGGATCTAGATGTGTATTCCAGTTTTATTTAAATATACAAAAAATATTTTTAAAAAATATCTTACTTGTTAAGGGAACTGTGGCATCCCTGTTAAAAGAATCGGCTTAGTTTTATACTTTCATGAAATTTATAATAGACATTTAAATAATTCGCTTTGAAAGCAGACTTTTCTTTTCACACACTTTTGACAAGTTCTACCCATTCGTTGAAACTTCTTTTAACAAGCAGAATGTAAGGAGCAATGTGTTTTCAAAAATAGAATGAGTCAGGATTGGATGAGATATTTTTTTCCTCAGGTAGTCTTACAGACTTTTTATTGATGAGAATAGTTTGACCACCTTGCTTTTCTCCTCTACAGCTAAAATGATACTGATAGACAGAGGGGACTTGAGATGCCTCAAAGATGTTGCATAGACAAGATGCTATAAAAATAAGGGTCATTCCCAATACCTTCCCTAGTTTCTATTCCCAGATTAACAAATTTTGGTAATTTGAAACATATTATTTTTTTCTTGAATTTTGAATTAATTTGAAATGAAAAGTGTGATTTATTTTTGTTTGGATTAAAAAACAAGCAAACACACAAAACAAAACAGTATTTTTTTTTTCTGTCTGAAATGCAAAACAATTTTCCAGGCTTTTTTAGTGAAGCAAATTGTAAAGTTGAACAAAATGATACTTTTTCATTAGAAATATTGACAAATGTTTGAAGTAAAACAATTTCTGCAACACTGTGCCCTTTCCTGGCAATGTTCTTTTTCCTGTAAAGTGTAGTTATTTAAATTGACGTATGTCCTCTGAAGTTCCAAATGCACATGATGAACTGAAGTAAAGATATAAAACCCATTGCAAAATGTGTACCTGGTCACAACAGTGCATGAGATGGTGATGTTTGCTCCTGCTAAAATTCAATATGGATGCTACTGTCTCTTTACAAAGCCAAGTCAGGTTTTACAGTACAGATGCATCTGGCTGGAGTTAAACATCTTATCAAATTTAAGCTTCCCTGTGACTACCAATAGGAGTATGACACTGAGGGGAAAAAAACTACTTATGACCTCATGAGAAACAACTGCAATTGGAAAACATACAGGAAGTGAGTGAATGGTCCTTGTAAGTAAAAGACACTACCAAACTTCTAACTAAAACATTCAAGCCATAAGCTCATTACTTTTAAGTGTCTCACAAGCCAAATAAAAGTTGTGTCCACAGTGAAAGCTGCCACTGAGTATTCCAATTTCTGATAAATTTACTGTGTAGTTTGAGTGATAGACTATCGATCTTCAATTTCACATGGGGTATTTTGTGGGCCAAAAACTATAATGTCTTACAAGAGTCCAAAGTCTAGTTTAGCTTTCTTCATTGACAGCCTTTTTCTCAAGGGGAAATGGTGAAGTCAAACCTCAGGGCTATGAGTTGTATGCCCCAGGGGGTGCATCCTGAAGTTTTCAAGGAAGTAGATTATTTCTATTATCTGCTGAATGTGTTTAAACAAAAGTAGGCTCTTCACAGAGATATTCTGACAAGTAAACTTTCCTTCTTATGTCCTAAATTTTTCAGAGTTGCATACTGTTTATATCCAAATCCACTGAAGTCAACACAAAAACTGCATCAGGAATGTTTTTGGTTACAATCTGTTTGGGGCATGTGAACTATATTCTCTGTTTTTCATCATAGAATCACGAATCATAGAATGGTTTGGGTTGGAAAGGACCTCACAGATCATCTAGTTCCAACACTCCGGCCATGGGCAGGGAAACCCTCCACTACACCAGGTTGCTCAAAGCCCGATCCAACCTGGCCTTGAACATTTCCAGGGATGGGGCATCTACAACTTCTCTGGGCAACCTGTGCCACTGCCTCACCACCCTCAATGTGAAGAATTTCTTCCTTGTATCTAATCGAAATCTCCCCTCTTACAGTTTAAATCCATTGTCCCTTGTCTAATCCCTGTATACTGTTGTAAAAAGTCCCTCTCCAGCTTTCCTGTAGGCCCCCCTCAGTTATTGCAGCCTTCCGATCATTTCTATAACCCTCCTCTGGATTCACTCTACAGATGCAAGTCTTTCCTATACTGAGGAAGTCTATGTAATTTAATAGGGTTTTTGACAATGTGCTCTTAAGTAGTTACCTTGTTGACAAGTTTCAGAATTATTCTGAAGTTTCAGATCTTGATCCAGAGATTTTTGTGTATGAGACTCTGCATTACTTGCCTGTTATTCTTTCAATATTCAGCAAACTCACTAAAGATGTGTACCATGACCTACAAATCTCAAGGAAGTGTACGGTCCATTAAGTGGTATTGTTATTCACATAGCTATGAAGGATCAAATTATACACCTTTTTGTGGCTTTTTGCTTATTACAACTCATTTTTAGGGTAAGTTAATTTTAAAACATCTGTGTTAGGAGTTATGGTTGTGCTGCGTGTTTGGTAAGCTGTAGTCATTACTCCAGCAACTGTGGAAACTCATTGCACATGTTCTAGCACAAGACTACATGACTAGAAACCACACGTCTACTTTGTTGTCAGAGTTACTTTCTCCTGTCTTTTGGATATCAGAATTAGATTCTGAACAGGATCCCATTAAAATACATAATCAAAGATTTATTTCACCGTGTCTTTCATACACTGAGAGGTTTGAGATTCTGTGAAAAAGTTTTGTTGGCACTAAATCAACAAATACATATCTATCTATCCATCTATCTATCTCAGCTTTCTTTCTGGAGCTGTGAAAGGGATAAACACTTCATAAAACCTCCTGCCACAGAACCAAACATATTGAAATGGCTTTTTATGGAGATATTGAAACAACAACAAAAAAAAATACACAAGGCTTGTTTCTCCTGAGGGTTCAATTATTTTGAGTGCTAGTAGCAAACTTTGATTGATAAATCTAACCTTTCCTTTCCAGGCAATAGTTTGATCACATAGTGATGAGAAGGAGTTAGAGAATGGAAGAATAATATTTGGATTGCAACAGAATAATGAAAATGCAGAGGCTGCCTTTGACTTTTACAAGGTGAGAAATGATTTCCCATTTCGATTGTGTGATGGCAAGAATCTGTTTTAAGAGCAGGCAAGTCTGGGCTTTGTATGATGCTTTAAATTATTTTTCAAAATATATAAGATTTCTCCAGCTTTCCAACTAGAAATTCATAATACATCCAAAATGCGATTCAAGCTATGGTGCCAACATATGTTTTTCAGCAGCACAAATGACTGATGAAGTGGTGTGGTGACCACGCAACCTATGCGAAATACGAACTAAGAAAGAAAACTCCCCATCTTACAGGGAAAACCAGGCAGCCTTTCTATCCACAACAAATTTATACTGTTTTCCAGCTGGACTTACACAAATAAACTCATCAAGGAGGTCCATCACGACCCTATTTGACACCTCTATACGTCTTTTTGATTGTCCATTTACACTATATTTTTTTCATTCTTCTTTTCTAAAATGCTTCTTGGAAGCCTGAAATCCTCCATCTTTATTTTCATCAAAACTTCTTCCTTTTCATGTAGAAGAAAGAGAGGCTGTCAATCAAACAAAATGAAAATAGATCATTTAGTTTTATCATCATAAATTCATTTCCATAAAATCCTTCTTCACTACAGATAACAGAGCTATGCCTAACTTCGCAAGCAATTCCATCGGAAGAAAAGAAACAAAAGAGTGAGAGAAAGCAAAATATGGCTTTAAAATATAAGTTTGATCATCAAGTTTTATTCTGATAGTAAATCACTTAATGTTTAAAGCTGTGTTGTTTAAAAGCCAGTTTCCACAAGCAGCCATAGAATGTTACTTTGAAATCCCTGAATATTTTTGGAATCCAGTAACGGTTTCATTGTCTTTCATTAGCAATTCTTTCTGATTCATAAAATGTTTTTTGAGGTTTGTGAAAGCATTTCATAAGTAATTTTAAAAATAAATATCTTTTGTGAAGAATTAACTACACCGTCCAACTCAATCCACTCCAATAAACCAAAATTTGGAGAAAAAAGTATTTTATGTATCAGAATGAGACTAGTGCAGAAGACAGGGAAAGGACACAGATGTATTAGTAACTGGTCTCATCAAGACACATTGCAATGCAGGTTGTTTTAACCTGAATATTGCAGTGAGAGTCGTGCATGAACATGAAAACAGTAGCATTTACCAGCTTCCAGATGTGGGTATCAGAACGCTTAAAGCCAAATTGAAGTTGCCCTTAGGAAAGATATGCTGTTGCAAATGTAGTCTGCCTGCATATGCTCTCTCTGCCCTCACTCGTCCGTATGGGACAGATGTAATTTATTTATAATATTTTAATTAATGAAATCACTGCTACAGCCTATGAATAACTGCAGAAAACGGGCTCAGTGTTAAACAGTACTATGCCTGCAGGCAAGCATGGTGAATAGATGAGCCACCACATTTCCAACTACTTTTACAGTTTTTTAATGCTTATTTTTTTAATATAAAGCTAGTTTTCTAAAGCATGTTGTGCACATGCAAAATATAAAGAGGTCTAGTCCTAGACAGAGATTGTAAATTTGTGTAGCTCTGAAAAATTTATTCACATTTGCTAAACTGTCAATATCTAGTATATAGACTATCACATTTCAGCTCCTTTTTCTTGTTTTACATACTGAAATGAGAAAATACATATTCAGAAATACACTGATGCATACATACACCAGGTATATTCTGCTGGCATCTCTGTGATATATTTCAAAACCATATATAAAATATTTTTTTTCTAGCAACTTGGAGAATCTATCTTCCAGTTTCTAGGTTATCTCCTTAGATTTACTAATGCCTCAACCTCCAAAAATTTTCATACATCTATTTTTTAAAAAATTATAATGATCTTTCCCAAGACTTTGTCTCAGTTAAGTAGTTTTTCCCTTCTAATTACACATTACTTCTAATTATGACCTTTTACTCAATTTCAGAACAAAACCATTTCAAAATGACTATAAGAATTCTTGGTTTACAACTGATGTGGAATTCAAGATCACTTTCTGTACATTGGTTAATCTTAATAACTCCCCTAAAGTTCTCAGAAAGCAAAGATTACTCATAAAATAATTACTGCTTTTTACATATGAAAAAAAACACCAATCTCATAAAGTTTCTTTTTTAGTTCCAAGCTTTTTACAGCCTTCTGGACAAAGGTCCCTACTGATGCAGCATCTACTTACTGCTAAGTAGACTTTATATTAATTTTTGTTCTTGTTCTGTACCCATCATTTTTCAATTAATAGTTATTGCTACCTGATAAGATCCTATTTTAGTCATCAAATAATAGAAGTTATAACAGATTAGTTACTTCCTAGGTTCTGTAAAATTTTAATTGAGAGTCTGTATATATTAAAAAAATCCCCTAAGGCTCTAGATGACTTTGTGAAAAAAGAAATTAACATGCCATAGAAGCAGAAACTATAATAAGATGCAAAGTCAACAAAAACAAACCTGACAAATAAGGATGAAGAAAAGGCAGAGGCATTTAATGCTTGTTTTGCCTCAGTTTTTAATATTAATGATAGATCTTGGGTTATCCGCTCCTGTGAGTTGGAGGACCACGACTGTCAGAGCAGTGACTTTCCATTTCTGGATCCTGAAGTGTAAGGGGTCAGTTGTATCAGCTCAATATTCATAAATCCATGGGGCTTAACAGAATTCATCCCAGAGCACTGAAGGAGTTCGTGGATGTTACAGCAGGACCTCTTTCAGTCATCTACCAAGGTCTTGGGAGTCTGGGGAGATGCCCACTGACTGGAAGCTGGCCAACATTATTTCACTTTATAAGAATGGCATCAAGGAAGATCCAGAAAACTATGGATCTGTCAGTCTAACCTCAGTACCTGGAAAAATTATGAAGATCATGCTTGATGCTATTGAAAGGCATTTCAACTATAATGCAATCACCAGGCACAGTCAACATGGGCTCACAAAGGGAAATGCCTGTCTAACTAAGCTGATATCCTTCTATGCTAAGGTCACCTACCCAGTGGGTGAAGGGAAGGTGGTCGATGTAGCTTTTCTGGATTTTATTAAGGCTTTTGACACTGTCCCTCACAGTATATTTCTGTTCAAGCATTCCAGCTGTAAGATGAACCGGTACACAGTGCTCTGGGTGAACTAGATGAGCAGCAGGGCTCAAAAGGTTGTCATGAATAGGACTGGTGAGCAGCCACCAGTGATATTGCTTAAGGTTCTATTCTAGAGACAGTTCTATTCAATATTTTTATCAATGATCTGGAGAAGTTGAATACAATATTAGCAAGTTTGTTGGTGATGTGAAGTGATAAGTGCTGTTGACCCTTCTGAGGGACAATAGGCATTGCAGAGGAGTCTAGATAGGCTGGAGCATTGCACAATCATCAATGGCATGAAATGTACAAGAACAAATGCTAGATTCTGGATGGAGTAATGCTGGGCACAAGTATTAATTCAGAGAGGAGTGGCTGGAGAGCAGCCCTGCAAAAAGGGATCTGGGGGTGCTGGTTGGCAGCAGGCTCAATACCAGCCAGCTATGTGCTCTGGCAGCCAAGAGGGCAAACCACATCCTGGGGTGCATCAAACGCAGCATAATCAGCCGGTCAAAAGGGATAATTTTCCCACTGTAATCAGCAATAGTGTAGCCTCACCTTGAGTACTGTGTGCAGTTCTGGGGCCCATAATTTAAGAAGGATGTTCAGGTCCTTGAATGCGTCCAGACAGCAACAAAGCTGGTGAGAGGGCTGGAAGGCATGTCCTGTGAGAAGCAGCTGAGGACGCTGGTTTTGTCTAGCTTGGAGAAAAGGAGGCTGAGGGGTGACTTCATTACTCTTCACAGCTTCCTGAGGAGGTGAAGAAGAAAGGGAGGTCCTGATCTTTTCTCCCTGGGATCCAGCAACAGGGTGTGTGGGAATGGCTTAAAGCTGCATCAGGAAAGATTCAGGCTTGGCATGAGGAAACATTTCTTTATCAAGAGGATGGTCAAACATTGGAACAGGCTTCCAAGAGAGGTGGTCAATGCCCCATGCCTGTTAGCACCTTAAAAAGAGGCACTTGGACAATGACCTTCATAATATGTTTTAAGTTTTGATCAGCCCTGAAGTGGTGAGGCAGTTGGACTAGATAATCGTTGTAGGTCACTTTCAGCTGAAACACAACTCTTCTCTCCTCTCTCCTTCCCTTCCCTTCCCTTCCCTTCCCTTCCCTTCCCTTCCCTTCCCTTCCCTTCCCTTCCCTTCCCTTCCCTTCCCTTCCCTTCCCTTCCCTTCCCTTCCCTTCCCTTCCCTTCCCTTCCCTTCCCTTCCCTTCCCTTCCCTTCCCTTCCCTTCCCTTCCCTTCCCTTCCCTTCCCTTCCCATTTAGAATTTAAAATAGAAAGTGATCATAACAAACAAGGACATAAAAAGGAGTAAGTGAGCTTAGGAGTGGGAGGGCAGGAAGAGATAGTCCTGCATATGGCAACAGACAAACATTCACTGAATATTAGGTTTATTCTTGGTTTGTTTTTTATGTTGTTTTTAGCACCATAATACTAATTTATTTGTAATACTGGTAACCTTGGATATGTGACATTCTGCAGAATTGGGGCTGTAACCTTACTAATGGAAGACAGTCTTAAAATACTGCCATTAAGCAAAATGCTCTTTATACATACACCAACAAACATTTCTGTTTCTCTTAGATGTTTGCATTGGATTTGCATGGCAAGGTTTTGGTAGTGGGAGGGCTACAGACGACACTTCTTTAAGAAACCTCTAGAAGCTTCTGCTAGGTCAGATAGTGCCAGTGCCAGACAGCTCCAAGACAGACCCACCTCTGGCCAAGGCTGAGCCAATCAGCAGCAGTTGTAATGCCTCTGTGATAACATTTTTAAGAAGGGGGAAAAAACTGCATGGTACCACCAGCAGTCAGAAGAAACGAGTGAGAAGATATGAGCGAAACAATTATGCAGGCATCAAGGTCTGTGAAGAAGGAAGGGGAAGAGGTGGCACATGCTGGAGCAGAGATTCCTCTGCAGCCTATGGTGAGACAGTAGGCTGCCCCCCTGCTGCCCATGGAGGTTAACAGTGGAGCAGAGATCCACCTGAGGCCATGGAGGACTCCACACAGGAGCAGGTGGATGCATGAAGTAGGCTGTGACCCCGTGGGAAACTGTGCTGGAGCAGGTTCCTGGCAGACCTGTGGACCCGTGGAGAAAGGAGCCCATGTTGAAGCAGGTTTACTGGCAGGATTTGTGACTCCATGGGGGAGCAGTCTGTTCCTGAAGGACTGCATCCCATGGAAAGGACCCATGCTGGAGCAGTTCATGAAGAACTGCAGCCCGTGGGCAGGACCCATGTTGGAGAAGTTCATGGAGCTCTGTCTCCTGTGGGTGGGACCCAACACTAGAGCAGGAGAAGAGTGTCAGGAGTCGTCCTCCTCCTGAGAAGGAAAGTTGGCAGAAACAACATGTGACAAACTGACTGCAACCCCCATTCTCTGTCCCCCTGCAGGAAATAGAGAATGTGGGAGTAAAGTTGAGCCCAGGAAGAAGGGAGGGGTGGTGGGAAGATGTTTTAAGGTTTAGACTTTACTTCTCATTAACCTACTCTGATTTGATTGGTAATAAATTAAGCTAATTTCACCATGTCGAGTGTTTTGCTCGCTAACAGTAATTGTCGAGTGATCCCTCTGCCCTTATCTCAACCCACGAGCCTTCTATCATATTTTCTCTCCTCTGTCCAGTTGAGGAGCGGGAGTAATAGAGTGATTTTGGTGGGCACCTGGCATATAGTCAGGTCAAGCCACCACAATGCTGTATTGTTATTATTGTGATTACCGCGTATTTTATTATCTGAGTTCCTGGTTTGAGTTGATTTCAATGCCACCAGACTGTGACCACTCAGCCTGATGATTAGTGCTCCATGAAAAGAGAAAGGTGCTGACAGAGAAAATGAGAATGTGTGAGAGGAGTTTGGGGTTTGGAGAATACTTGATTGAAAATTAGGTGGAGAAAGAAGAGACTGCATTTCATGGAGAATAAGATAAATTTAAGAATTTGACTTGAGCCAAGTAGATAAGAAGTGATACTGAAATTGGCAGAGTGGAGAGGGAGAATGGTCCTGTGAACAAGAAACACAAAGGTAGGAGTAAATACACTTGAACAAGCCAGGTTGATATTGAAGAGGGAAAGAGAAGAGTCCACAGGGAGGGCTAGGTAAGAGGAATGAAGCATGCTTTGTAAAGCAAGTGGGATGAGGAGTAAATAAGATGACTATAAAGTGGAGACTGTTCCTTTGTAAAGGGAGCTGCAGTGGAATGAGAGCTGGAAAGTGCCACACAGGGCAGGACACTGCCCACAGCAAGTGTTAAACTGGGGAGAATAGATGAAAACTGGATCAACCATGAAAAAAATATGCAGAAGAGCTCAAATGCCTATACAAGCTTCCCAGTGGCAGCACTCCAGTGCTGTGACAAAATAACCTGTGAAATCCACTGGTAACGTGTAAATTTTATCCAATGGGTGTACATAGTTGATGATAACCTATCAACAATAAGTTAATTAATAACATAATTAATAACAACCAATTAAATAATTAAATAATAATATTATTATCATTACATTATTATATGTTTAATTGAGAATTATTAATTAATAATTGAAGAACAGTTAATATCAGTATCCATACTAAGCAACTCAAAAATCTGGCTATTCACCTTCACACATTTTTCCTCGTTTCTGCATGCTGACTTCAAATAGAATTCTATAGGATAGATGGATCATTTGTAAGGTAGACCCTGGCAAGAGTTTCAAAAGTCTACGAAGTGATGATCGAAAGAGATTAAGGCTATGCCTATACTAATAAATTAAAATGTACTCAGGTCTGTATCTACACAGTGAAGCCAGACGGCACAGACTAGTGCAAATCTATGCTAATAAATTCTCTGATCTTCTAAGTCTGTGTGGCCGTATGCAAGGCCCCTAGGATGTTAAGCATCTAAACCATGTCCAAGAATCACAGAGAAAGGCATGCCAAGGACCAATTTACCATCAGAGATAATTCAGATTCCTGGGCAGTAGTTTATTCATTAGTAAAAAATGTATGTTCTTCACTACCCTTAGGGTCAACACAGAGTTTACACCTGACACTTTGACTGCAATCCAGTCCATTCCCATATAAACTAGATATCGACTGCTTATTTCATCTGGTATGACATAAGACAATTCCATAGAGCAGATAGTTACAGGAGACTTTCCAGTAATTGCAGCTAGCTTAATTTCTCTTTTCCAATTAATTATTTCATGAATAAAAAAAAGTACCCATGAAGAAATTGTTAATCAAATATCCAAAGTAAGATCTGCATAGTGTAGTGTAAACAAGGCATAAATTTATATGCAGAAAAATGAAGAAAAAGTAAAATGTGAATGAATACCTCATTAAGCAGTCAGAATAAGTCTGTAGTTCTGTGGAAACTGTAGTCTGTAGTTGTATAATTAAAGTGCATATGATACTCACAGGAAACAAAAAAAGAATGCCATTTTCATATCTGGGAACAGTTTACAGTAAATTTACTAACAATAATCTGTGAAGTCCTGTAGATGTTTAGTAGTAATAATGCACAATTACAACATGCTTCAAGATATTTCTGCATATATGATTCGAAATTTTTTTCAGCATCCTAATCAGTTGCCAAGCAAGTAAAAATATACTTCTGTATTGTAACATCTACTATATAAACTTTTAGCAATATGTATTTAAAATTCTTTTAAAGCCGTGTTCAACACAAAAGTGGTCTGATTATGAACGCAGAACATGTATGAACTGTCATTAGTTCCAATATTATTTTGAGTCCAAAATTACATTTAGTTTTTACTGTAAGAATCATAATTCCTCCAGTGGAGTCATTTAGTCTAACAAATGCTCTAACCATTTAAGTAAGTCTGATAGAATGTATCCCAATTTATCTGGGGATTTATACTCTGCTTCTTATAATAGAAGTAGTCTGGTTTGCCAGATATCACTGACAGATGAAGCGTATGGGAGGGAAACAGGGAGTAAGACTGTGATAACCTGAGATGTGAAAAAACTTTTGCAAGTGTACCTAGCATATTATTTCACCGTGAAGTTGTCTGAACTTTGTTACCCTAAACTATTAGCTTCACAGACTTTGTCCTGCACAGGACAGCTTAAACCAAATTGTTGTCACTTACTTAAAATTGAACTACATGTATCTTTTCATCCGTCTCCTTTTCTTACTGTCTCATCCTTGCTCTCCTTATTTACACTTCAGTTATACAGAAAATTTGAGTTCTTTAAAATACCTAATAGAGTTATCATATCTTTCTCTAGACAAGGTATTCCGTGAGTCAAAAAATGATACTTTTACTATTGTGCCCTTACTGTACTTGTTTGAGATTCCAGAAATAAAAATTCCAGAATTTTAAAACACATAAAACTGGAAAATATGGAGAGAGAGGAATATATGGAGAGAGAGGAACAAGAGGTTAACAATTTCTAGATGTTTCTTAATCTAACAGTAAAAAATCAATGCAAATTTTATATGAAATTTCTAGGGTGGAAATAGTGAAGGGGTGAAGTCATCAGCTCATCTGAATATTCTACCAAAACATGACGTAGAACTATGTATCAACATTTCAGATGTGCTCTCTTTGGGCTGATTTGTACCTTTGGAATACGATTGAAAGCTGATTATTTTTTTCTCTAATGAACTGACATTTTAAACTAACCTGAACAAGAATAGAAAGAGAAGATGAATTCAGCACAATAATACAGACATAGCATTTACTTCCTGCCCTGTGTTTAGAGAGGAGTTTTTGCAACGGAGGTTTCCTTTTCTTTTCAGAGTAATGGCAATGTAGATGTTCAACCTAATTCATCTATAAACTTTATATTGTAGCAAGTAGGAAGTCACTGAAAAGTATTTATCTACTATATTCACTCGAGAGCAAAATAAACATGTTGACCTTCAATTCTTCCCCCTTTTAGCTTTCTTCTTATCAGAGGATGTCAGCATTTAGCACAAGGACAAATGCCTGCATTTTTGTGAGGAATGTAGACAATGCTGTCATGAAACAAATAGCCTCTAGGAGGAAAAAATGGAAGCCTTTCAAAAGGCTTAATGTGTAAAAGAGGCAGTCTCAGTGAACCCGTCACTATAAGTCAAATGCTTAAATAAGAGGAGAAAAGCCCTTTGGAGAAACAGATTTCCTGCTTCTCTTAACTGCAGTATTGTACTGAAGAATTAAGTACATGTGTCAGTGATAAAATTTTAAAATACTTTGTTTATTCTAATGTAATACATATTTTCCTCTTTAGGTGTATTATATCACTTATTTTCTTAATTATTCATTATGTTTAGCTAAGGTATGATACAGAGACTGAAAGCAAAAGCCAGCCACCTTAAAGAAGCATGCGAGATGAATGCTTGGTGTGTTTTTTTTCCTGCAGCTTATCTCTGACTTGAGAACTTTATTTTACCTAGGATTCTTTTTTTCTCCTTACTCTATTAGAATCAAGGTAACATATAGCTGATCTGAAATAGCTTTGAAATGCAATAATTCCAAGAGTAATAAGAAATATAATGTGTACTGTTCTGGTGGGAAAAGGATATTTCCCACTTATATAGTTTGGGAAAGTAATTGCATCATTTCAAAGTTACAGAAGATTTGATGTTACTGCCATAGCTTTTGTCTGTAAAACTTCCTGTTGATTCTCCCCAGTTTTGTCCTTTTATGGATCCAAATTTGTGAATATCTGGTGAAACAGTTAAGGAAATCCATGATGTAAACCCTCAGACAGAGAAGAAATGTGTCTTCAATCACAAAACTTGCAAAAGAAATACTGGAAATCTTGCATCTGTTTCTGTGTGTTGCCTTGTTTGCAGAATAACAGTTATTGCTTTAGGAGCTTCTACCACCATATGTGTACAATAAATGAACATGAAATTGAATGAACACATAAAAGAAGGCTAAACCCACCCAGCTTAATAAATCCATTCTTCCACCCACTATGTACTGGAACACGAACAGAGCATTGTTTGGATCATAAGGATTAGTAAAATAATAGTCTTGGTGAACAACATGGTAACGTGGATGAAATGACTATTTCTTAAAGTCAGTGTATGATAGCTAGGATACCAGTGACTGTACTTACTTAATTCATTATTCTAATCCAATGACTGTGGAAAGTGTATAATTATTTCAGTTGAACAGATCAGAAATTATACACAAAATAAAGTTAAGAATATTTTATATAAATGAATTGTGATCCTTCTTTTTTTCTCTTTGGTTAAAAATGAAATTACTATAATTAAAGTTTTCTTTACAACCCATTTCTCTTTCAATAGCAGAATTGATTGTCTGTGAGAAATGAAGAGCATAAAATGTCTTTCTAAGTAGAACTGGATACAAGATGGGAGAGTAGCTGTCCTCACTGGTTATACTTAAGATGTAGAGCATCAAACTTCAAAAGTGGTCATGACTGCTGTCTGTGATCTCATAACAACAGATTTTGGACCATTGTATCCATGATGCAAACACTTTCATTGCTACATCATTCCTGTGTCTTCTGCTAGTTCAGTGTGAATTAAAACATTGTAGACTTTATTCATTTCTACTCTTTCTGTCTTTAGAATTGGGGTAAAAACTACTTTTAAGGATCGTCAAGGCTAATTAGTGAGACTGTTGAAAACCAGGTAGATGTATTCTGACACAAAACATTAGCAATTTTTCACACTGATCATATTCCTACTTTTAAAAGTTAAAAAGTCCATGGTCATTCTTTCTTCCGATATGTCTTTTATCATACACTTTAATATGGATAGTTCACTCTTCCTTATCATTTCAATTTCTGTATAACGTATCTTTGGCCTGTCTTACAAAAGAATTTCTAGGGCTTACTTCTAAGTCTTACTCTAAGGCACTTATCTGAAAGTTGTAGGAAAGAAGCAATGTTTGGGGTTTTTTTCCCTAGTGACATCTAGGTTCCTATTTCTTCTGTAATGTTTCCAGGCCATTTTACACTGTGATTATTGAAAGCCTCCTAACAGAAATTCTTTTGTTACTATTCCTTTCACATGAAGAAGAAAGATATTACACATTAATGGAGAACAAAATCACCAGTGGAGAGACTTAACACTCTGTAGTAGATGGAAGTAGCAATAGTAGCTTGTTTGTACTCCAAGTCATAGCATTTGGAAAAGAAACCCTTCTGTCTTACTTCCATGGGGTGAGTTCTGCAAGGGATGTTTGCGAAGAGAAGCAGAACCTTCAGGTACATTCTACAGCCTCTCATGTGAAAGTATGGCACCGAAGGCAGTCCCAAGGCAGATTCTTTTCTTCCCTCAAGCAGTGATGGCCTTCTTGTGAAGAAGAGAGCCACAAAATCCTTCTTTTGACAATGACACATCACTCTGCCACTCTTGATGCCTCTTGTCAATGTTCTCACTTCTGTGTCTTCAGCTTGATTTCCTTTCATTTTCTTTCTTATCCACTCAGATTCTATTGAGTAGCTATAGATAAAAAAGAGCTTGCTTTGGCACTGTGACCTCAGTTTCTCTGTCATTACCATTACCATTACAGTTACCATTAATATACGGTCTGAACACATTCTAGTCGGGTAGGTTTTCCCTCTGGTTTAAGCTGCTTAGTTTTTCTATTTCTAATCTGAACAAGAGGTGTAACATCAATATCTGTGTCTGTATTTATGTTATTATTGATGCTAGTAGAAGTTCATGGTGGAAATAACATCAGATTCTAAACAGATTTGCTCAGGTTTTAAACAAACTATGATAAAATTATCATAATCTTAGTTCTTTCCTGAAGGGGCACTGCAAGCAAGCTTTGTATTCGAGTATTGCAGATGTGGTAAAATAGATAAGTGTTTGGGTGGAAAGATTGTTTTCTGATAGAAAAGGTAGTCTTGAACTTTTTTTCTTCTACAGTGTCTTACCGGACTGAATCTCTCTCTTTTCTGTTTCCCAGCAGAACTATTAGTAGTGGCTTATATTTTGAAGTCAGATGATTCAAGCTTTTGCAGTTAGAAAGGAATCCAGTAAATCTAACTGGGGCTTTTCCAGTAAAACAGGTTGATGGGTCAAAATGAACATTTTTCACTCAATCTTAGACAGCAGTTTTGACAAAGATGGAATTTCTGTTCAAAAACAGACACCCACTTTATAACCATTTATGACTCTCAGCTGGGATGTGGGCCTGTATCTACAATGATCTTAAGACAAAAACGCTGAAAACACATTCAAACATCATGTACTGCTTAATGGATTGCTGATGGTTTCTGGTAAGATACTAGCACGTTGACTGTAGTTTATCCATATTGCTTTCAGAGCAGCTTCAATTTCAGTTCTTCACCAATGCCATACAGAAAAAATGTGTTATGTTCAGAAAAGATTTCACTGTCATGTACTCATAGAGTACTTTAAGTTGGAAGGGACCTGTGAAAGGCTTCTTGTCCGACCTTTTCTCAAAGCAGAGCTGAATTAGACCAGGTTTCTCAAGTCTGTGTTCAGTCAAGTCTGAATATTCCAAGATTTGAGATTCAACAGCTTCTCTGGTCAGCTTGGTCCAATGTTTGACCACTCTCATGTTGAAAAAAAAATCCCTTATATATATAATCAAAATTTCCACTGTAGTTATACCTTTGTAATATAACTACAGTGGCAGTTGAAGTAAATGGGAGCAGCCAGATGTATGCAGATCACCTATGCAGCAGGCAGGGACGTACTTGGATATAGACAATGGAGTGAAATAAATGTGGATTTACTCTTCCTATGCTTCCTGAAGATCCTTTTCAAGCCCAGGATTGTGGCTTGTGGATACACTGCCTGAATACAAACATTTAGACACTCGAAAAGGGGTGAGCCTGCACTTGAAGTATTCTGTAGAAAAAGGGTAGGTCGCCTAAACTGGTGTACGTTGCAAGTCGTGTTTAGTTTATAGGGAACCAATATAAACACATCACTGGAAAGATATGTCTCAGAAGATGGTGAGCTTGTGCTTTCTGATATCTTCTGAAAGGAGACTGTAAATTCCAAATGCTTTGTTTGAGTGGAGAATAGTTCAAAAGAATAACTCTTAACTAAACAACAGGATGCCAAAGGACTAGTCTCTCACTTTTCAAATTGGTTTCACTGCAATACAAGACAAAAACACTTTGAAGTGGTGAAGTCTAAATGAAAAAATACAAATACTTACTTTCTTCTCACAATTACATTTTTATCTCTTTTTTCCACTATTCCTCTAGACTTGTTGATTAATTATTTCTATTTCTTACATTACTTTTAATATCTGCAAACAAGAACAGCTGATTTATGCAATACTTCTGATATCCTAAATCACATTTGCATTCAACTTTTTCGAACCAAGATATATTCCATACTCTTAAAGCTCTGGAAAACAATCAACAGGTAAGCTTCATCCATATTCAGTATTGAACTGAAACCGTTTCAATATTCCTGACCTTACCTCCTCCAGTACTGTGAGCAAGTTCATACATAGTTTTGCCTTTTCTTCAAAAATTAATTATGATGAAACTACCAGTCTGAATTTTTACTTAAGCATTGTCCTTAAATTTGAATTCTCACAGTGAAAAGGTTGCATGCTTCCACTGGTCACAGTACCTTCAAAACCACTTATTCCTAGTGGCTAGCATTCCATTTTTCTAGTGTGTGAGTGAGGTTTGGCAACCATTCCTTGATTTTTTTCAAGCTTTTAAGTTTGACTTACAATGACACTGGCATTTAAGTTAGAGGTTGTTAAATCCATCGTATCAAATATAATATTTAGATTTATTTTGGGATTATATTTGAAAATTAGAATTGAACATTGAATTACAGAATTAATAAGGAAGATAGTAACTATCAATATCATTATTAAATCTGTAGAATTCAATACTATACAATCAAACTTTTCAAGATTACAGCTTTTTTCTTGTTTTCGGTTTTGTAAGACAACACTGAATGTTACTGAAGAAAGTAAGGTATCAGATTACGAAAAAAAATTCTTCCTTATATTTTTATTTAGAAATAAAGATGGGAATTACAGACTGTTAAATAATGAATTAGCATCCTAACATTGCACTGTATCATGTTACTGAGTCAATATATGTTAATATTGGATTATGTGATATGATAATACATTCATCGGAATTCCATTTTATGTGACAGTGCCACATCAGTTTGCTGATTCTGATTCTTGTTAAAGAAGTTCTACTGCTTCTCAAGCTTAAGTAAAACTGTTCTAAAAACCTGCAATAGATAAAAAATACTTTTAAAGATATTTGAAGATCTGTTAACAATTTATGAAAATCTTCATCTTCTTTTGTTTATCATTCTGAAAAAAGTAAAACTTTTAATGTTCTTTTATATCGTAAAGTACTACATTGTTGGAATCAGTCAAGCTGGAAAGGAGCTCAGTACATCTATAGTCCAACTGCCTGCTCAAAGCAGGGTCTATGTTTGAATTCAGCAAAGGTTGCTCAGTGCTTTTATCAGTTGAGTCCTGAAAAAAAAAAGGACAGAAATGCCACAGTCTCTCTAGACAACCCATTCCACTGCTTAATTAGTCTCATGAGGAGAAAACCTATCTCAGTACATGACTGTTACCTCTTATTCTGACTACAAATCCTTGATCATCTCTGTGTAGATGCTAGGAGACTTTTTGGTCTGTTCCTCCTCCAATGTGAACAAGCCTCAGCTGGCAGTTCCTCTCCTGCTTGAACCCTGCCTTTAGGCACAAAAACCTGGGAGACCTTGCTGGTGAAGATTAAGGAAAGAAGATATTCAGTATCTATACCATATCTGCAGCCATCTTCTCTGAAACCAATCAGCCTGTTCAACACTGGGCCCACGTTTTCGTGGTTTATTCTTTCACTGCTAGAGTAGATATAGGAGGGTTTTTTTGTTGCCCCTGATATCCTTTGCAAGTCTCAATTCAAAGGGAGTCTTGGATTTCCTAATAACATTTCTGCACATGTGGGCAACAGTTTATAATATTCCTTTGTAAGCTTGTTCTCACTTCCAGCTGCTTTGCAAATCTATCTGTTTTTTGAGCTCAGTCAAGGATTCTACATTTAGCCAAGCAAGTCTTCCGAGTCACCTGTACATTTTCCTGAGTAGTAAGTTTGTTACAGTCAAGGTCGCTTGATCATCTCATCCTCAACTGATTCTTCCTTGTTTTTAAGTAGCAGATCCAGGAGAGCCACTGCTGCTTCCTGGCTCATCCACCTTTTGTGATAAGCAGTTGTTCCCAGCATACTCCAACACTCCCAACTGCACCCCCTGTATTGCTTGCATCCCAATGATTTACCATTACAGCAGAGGTCAGGGAGATCAATGCCTCCTGTAAACCAGGAGATGATGATACAGACACTCCATTGATTTGCTTAAAAAGGAACTTTGTCCACTTCCTCATTTGATAGGGTGATTGGTAACAAACTCTTTCACCAAAAAGCTACCATCCCTGTTCTCTCTTCTCATCCTGACCCGCATAGTCTTGGCCAGCCTGCTGCTCATTCCATGGGGTAGCCTGGTATGCTCAGGCTGGCTATTGGCATGGATAAAGACCCTTCTACCATTGCCCTCCTGTCTTGCCTAAAGATCTTGTGTCCATCCATTACACAGCTACAGCCACATCATCTAGCAAGCCATCCCTCAGTGCAATGATCCTCATCCTCATGTGAAGCTCTCGCACCTTCTGCTCATTTGTTTATCTGTTTTGCCACAAAATACGTTTCGTAATCTGATTTGTGTAAATGGCAAGTGTCTTAGTAAGTGCAAAACTATTAATTTTTTGAATCCAGAGACTTTGTGTTCTATCATAATGAGGTTTTGTGTTCTGAGCACATAATTGTGGTTAATACTGTACAGATCTGATTTCATATTTACCATTACATACTCAAAAACAGTGAAATGAACACAGGTTGGTGCTAAACTCTCTGGTGAATACAGACTAACATTTCTAATATTTTTAAGGATCCCTTCCTGCAAATAGTTCTGTTATCAGTGCAAGGCATTATGGAATTTATTCTAGTCATGCATAGAAATTGTGACTATGCTGGGAAGGCTCAGGGCTATAAATTTCAAGATGGACTTTTACAGGTAGGTGAAAAACCACAGAAATATCTCAGGTGTTTTATTGTCGAAGATTGAATATGTACTGTTACAACAGGAAAGATGTTGATTATTCCTAAATGAACAGTGGTAGAGCATATTAATTATCTTGTCAGCTATTTCCTGAGCGTAGCTCTCTGTCTCTCACATGGAAACTGATTTCAAGTTCATGGGGATTGTGATGATTAGCTACGTATCCATCAATCTGACTGCCAGGCAATTAGCTAAGTTGTTTCCTTCTGAGTTCAAAGGTAAATGTTCTGAACAGGTTAGAATAGACAATTAGGAATTGTTAACATGCCCATGCTGGTATCTAAGTAGTTTTTAAAGAAATTTTAGCTCTGAATGGATGCTGGAGCTGTCCTAAAATGGGTATGTCACCTGCTGCAGAGTTTTTCAGGCAGGACTCTGACAGATTCTCTATGCACTGCTTCCCACAGCCTCCTAGAAGGTGACCTGCATGTATTTAACGGGTGGTTTTAGATATGCAGGAGAATTGAAATGGCCTGCACCCTCTTTTAAAGTGAAAACATTTGAAAATTACTTCATGTAAGAGAAATTCCCCCTGCCTTCCATGAAGTAAACTATTTTCAAGGCAACACTCTGAAAAGTGTAAACACCATTTGTGCTAGCTAATTTGCCCCTCCTCCTTGGTGTGCTTATAAAAATAGATGCTTATAAAAACATATACTTAATTACATTTTTTCTTCTAAGGTGACAGTTAGATACTCTCTTTATCCTATTTTATATCACCATTCTATTAAGTGTAAACAAATCCCCCCTAGTCCTTACAAACCCCAGGTTTTTCATCAAGCCCCAAAGCTCTTTTTAGCCCATTTTATACAACATCTCCGTAAATGCCTCATGCTTCAGAAGGTTCTATCTTGAAAGAAGTCAATGTCACTCTTTAATCAATTGCAAGGATCACTGCTCAGTCCCCTAAGACTTGATTCTCATGTCCCTACAATTGCTAGGACTAAATATTCTGTTTCCACAATACTGCTAGCTCTTACTGCCTCAAGGAGTGAGGGAGACTGGAGCAAGGAAATCAGACTAATATATCTGATGTGTCAGTGCACAGCATACTGCCATTAGGACATCAAGCCAGCATGATTTATTAGCAATTTTAATTAATTTTCTGAGTCATTTCCTAAGGGCTCAATTCTGTAATCTTATTACTATGAGCCTAACATGCTATAGTAAGACTATGCTTCCTAATCTTTCTTTTGTTGTTAAGTGCAATCTCTGCTTTCATTAGGAAACTCTTGACATGAAGCAGTTTGCTCTTTTGCATGGTGAAATTTTTCTATGTATGTTCATTAGAAACTAGTTCTAGACATTATATACTAGAATTATGTACATTAGTTCTTAACACAGAACTCTCCACCTACTTTTCTCCTTTATTTTTTTACTATAAAGTCTTGCTAGAAGTGATTCAGGTCTCTATTTTTATGTAAAAAAGCCACATCTCCAGGATTTTAGATCTGGAATAATCTTACTTGCTCTCATTTTATTCTATGTACACAGAACCAAATCTTAATCCCATTTAATTCAGTGAAATATGGATTATTTTTTCTAATCATAAGCAAATAAATTGTGTTCATGAAGATAACTATAAATATGAACTGCAGAATAGTGTGCTTTTACTGTTTACTTTTTAGCCTCCACTTCAAGAGAAAAACTTGAGTAGCTGATCTGCTAAAAGCTAAGCATTTTTTACTTATTAGTATTTTTTCCCTAGGATTTACACAACTTTGCAATTATATGCATTAGTTTATATTTATCATGTTTGGCTGTCCATGACCAGTGTTTAATTGCTGTAAATTTACATTATTCTGAAGGGTTGCTGATCTGACAAAATCATTAAAATTTGATTTTTGAGTTATGGGGGTATTTTACCTGGCATATATTTTTTAAAAGGGTTTTGTTGATAATTTTTTTTTAATCAAAAGTGTGTAATATCATTACTTTGATATGACATAAATATTCTAATAATTCTTTAAATATTTTATATATGTTACTTAAAATTCTAATTCCCACATCATTGTCAAGTGCCATATCTGTTATAGAAATGGAATTTTATGTCACGAAATTTTGCGTCACGAAATTTTGCATAGGGACAATAAGTATAGTTTTAACAGAGAAGACTAGGGGAAGAGAGTCAAGGCTTAGAGCACTTAAGAAAGCAAGTATGTTTCTTACTCATGAGAGAACATAGAGTTATATGCCCTTTCAGTGGTCCAGGGCATTTGGAAAGAGATATAAAATTGTTATATAATGATCAATAACATTCCTATGACCTCCAGAGTGCCCTAGAAATAAAGGATAAGGACAAAGAGATGAAAGAGAGTTTGTAGACCCCATAAATTTTAAGTTAGTTGTATTATCAGTAAACAGAAATTCAGCAGTCATGTATGTCTTTGAATCTTTTTACCACTGTTTATCACTGACAATTTTTCCAGTATTTTTCTGTTCCTACATACCGGGAAACTAGTTGACCATAAAACAGAAATCATTCAAGACTCTGAAATATGTAAAATTTCAGTGGGGAAAAAAAGGTGAGTTAGGACATCATGTTTTAATGTGTCAAAATTGTATCAAGCTTAGTGCATGCGATCCAGTATAAACATTGTGGAAGGTTTTGATGGTTTTGCTTTATTTTGTTATTAACAATATTATTACAATTAACATTGACTGTGATATTTTAAAAGGACTGAATCTCTCATTTGCAAAAGCCATACTTATACCTTGCTCTCCATACGTGTGTTTAGATTATTCACAATATGCAGACAGAGAGCTGAATTATGGCGCTTTCGTGAATGTCAGAACTATATTCAGCATGCTAATGTAATGAGTGAGCTTTTTGATAACTTAAAGATCGTTGTAAGAATTCTAGCAGTACAAGTTGGAAGAATGATGTTTTAAAGAAGAATGTTTTAAGCCATCTCATGATTATAAGGTAGGTAACATCTAACTAGTTTCTGTTCTGACAGAGATAGAGTTTTAAAGCAAGGAGATGAACAATAATGACTTTTTTCATACTGTCTCTTTGCATCGACAGAAAATGGGCATAATAAACTAAAAGGCAAATGGATTAAAAGCCTATGGTACTGTTTTTTAACATGTGTAGCTTTAACAGCCACCAGTGTTACCTTCTTACGCTTTTAAAAGTCTGACATCATCAGTAGCTCAAAACGAAGAAGTGAGCTGTCATGGCTCAGGTGAAAGGATTGACTACCCTTCTCCTCCCGAAAATCACAACACAGAAGTGGGAAATGAAAGAAGTGGAAGGCAGACTCCGTACTGCTCGCAACTAGACCTTCCTCTCCACGTTTCTAGTGTCCATAACACTTTTTTTTCTAATTTATATGCTTTCTATGGATTGAATTGTGAAATTGCAACAAATAAAGCATATGAGACTGATTAACAAAGAATTCACACATTTAAACACAAAGATTTTAAACACAAAGATTTTTAAACACAAAGATTTTTAAAATAGCTGGTATGTCAATTGCAAGAGACTCAACAGCTAAGATTTTGTATGTGATCCTATATCCCCCAAATGACCAGATTCTATTTTGTTCTGTGGAGCTCTAAAACATAGCACTGTGTCTCCAGTTTTTCTGTGGAAACAAGTTACTCTTTTTCTTTCTGGTAGATTTGACTCTCTTCCTTTAACTCACATTAAAGATGAAAAAAATCCATGGAAGTGGATAGAGCCACACTGGTGCACAAGTGCTGTAAACGGAAGAAAAACTGTGCCATGTTTTGTGTTTTGCATTGTGATCTGACATTGGAGAGTTGATGTTTCTCATTGAAATACCTTCAGAAAAGGAATTTCCTCGGTGGTTTTCATTACCGCAATAAAGAGCACAGCTGATCTGCAGGGCAGTGAAGTGCAGTTAAGAAGAACTATAAAAAAGTGGAGAGAGGTCAGTTTTCTGGACTCCAGGGAGAGCACACTGCAAAGAGACCCTCTAAAAGCACCTTGGAAAATACACTTCCTCCTCTGTAAAGGGAATTTTAGTTGAAGAAAGAAACAATTATGTAGTGATAGGACAAGGGGCAATGGCTTTAAACTGAAAGAGGGGAGATTTAGATTAGATATAAGGAAGAAATTCTTCAGTCTGAGGGTAGTGAGGCACTGGAACAGGTTGCCTAGAGAAGTTGTGGATGCCCCATCCCTGGAAGTGTTCAAGGCCAGGTTGGATGAGGCTTTGAGCAACCTGGTGCAGTGAAGGGTCTCCCTGCCCATGGCAGGGGGTTTGGAACTAGATGATCTTTGAGGTCCCTTCCAACCCTAACCATTCTATGATTCTATGGTTTGTTTTCTTGGTACATAAAAGTTAAAAAACATTAGCAGCATACTCTCTTACAGGAAAAAATGAGATTTGTTCTTTTTCAGAAAAAGTGTGCAGAGTATTTTTGTATCTTCAGGGGTAATAATATTTCCATATCATTATAAGACATAAAGATAAATTATTTGAGAATGTCTTAACAAACCTTGAAAAAATTAAGCTTGTCTTCAAAAGGATGATATTCCTCCTCAGTAATTCTGAGTACTGTTCTGTTTTTGAAGGGAAGAAGGGGGCAGCCGTTCCTGGAAAATGGCTGTCTGAGTTCAGTTAATGACTCTATATAAACAGCAAGAGTTTACTTCATTAACTAGCAGTAACATTTCCCACGCCTTCAATTAACACTGGTTTTACTCAATCCAGTATCAGTTATGACATGATATGATCAGAAAACATCATTGCCAGCTAAGTGTTCCTCAAACACAACTGATTTATCTCTTTGGCACCTCATTAAAATGCAAACTATATTAAAATTGATTTTCAGCACTTTTAGGCAGGAATGTCTGTAATAATATTAATTTGCAAATTTCCCCTTTTTTATATATATTCTGTATGCTGTGGTTGCCATGTTCAGCCTGAGGCTGTTTGTATTGTGCAGACAGAAAATGAACAGCGAACATTTATTTCTCATATCTTTCTGAGGAACCTGAGGCGCATGAAGATATTTGTGCTGTAACAGGCATAGTCAATCTCCTTCACTCCCTTTAGTCACTATATATCAACAGCAAACTCCCAGCTAGTCTTGCTGCAGCAATTAACCTGCCAGGGCTTTCTGCTGTCAGACTCAGTAATAATAAACTCCCCCCAGTGAGAGATAGAGCTATAGATCCTCGCCTCGCAACTTCCACAGTGGCTGAATTATTCAGAATCAGCATGATTAAAGAGATGACATGGTATTAGTTAAAAAGACATACTTTTTTTTTCTTCCTGACTGAGGTTTAAACCTATTAAGGAATAACAGTGAAAGAAAATGGGTCTTTACCATCCGTCCATGGGTCTTAGAAAAGGGATTTCTAGAGAAGTTGTTTATAATGTCTATCATTTTGAAAGTTTAAGGATAAAAATGTAAATAGCAAAAGGCTTGGTGTAGTTAAATCATAAAGCATCTTGTCGTGGTTTAACCCGGATGGCAACTAAATGCCACGCAGCCACTCACTCACCCTTCTCCGCCCCCTGAGGAATGGGGAAAAGAATTAAAGGGGACAAGAAGGAGACTTGTGCTTTGAGATAAAAAGAATTTAATAATAATGTAAATTTAAACATAATAATGATTAAATAATATCAACTATAAACATCAGTCTGATATCAACATTCTTCTCGTAACAAATCCCATACTAAATCCAAAACACAATGCTATTCTATCTGCTACAAAGAAAAACTCTGTCCCAGTCGAAACCAGGACATATCCGTAAATCCAAGAACCAAATAAATCAGAGTAAAAAATCATTCAGGATATAGAAACAACAGTATTATTTGGGAAAAAAATTGATAATGTTAAAACTGCTTTTTTAAAGTAAAAGATAACATCACTGTCCATAATTTTTAGTTAATGTTATTGCACAGAACATTTTAAGATGTGTACTCTGACAGATACATTGAGAAATATGAAGGGTGTCACTTGTTTATGATTTTCCCTTTTTTAAAAAAAAGGGAAGGAAAAGCAGCATTATTATAAATGCTGTAATATATTGCAAACTAATTAATTGTTTACATTCCCCAGTGCTAAGGCAGCAGTGTAATCTTATCCATGCATAGCAAGTGAGTTTACTGAAACAAAGTCGTGGAAAAATGAACTTAGTTTACACACTTCTAGTCCCATTAAAATCATAATTCATGTACTCATCTCGTTTACCCAGCCACCCTATAGCACATTCTTAACTAAATGCTCCTAGTGATTCCCAAGGGAATGATCTCTCTAAAATGCAGGTCTGGATCTGAGTGTTAGAAGTGATGCTAAACGCAGTCAAATTCTTATCCTATGACTACCGAATCCATGCGAAGTTATATATTTTTTCATATTCATCTGTATTAAAAGGAATTAACCTGTTGATAGAGAAGAATAGAGAGAAAAAAGAACTATTTTTTTGGTTTATCCAGACCTTCAATACAGATATGAATGCATAAGCGTGCATTCTGTACTAATGCATGTGGTCTTATCGTTTGACCAGTTAAATGGTTAACGAGTACAGGTGGACATATCACGTAGAGAAGAAACTAACATCTGCCCTGCAGTATGCTGGTAAAAGGGCATATAATCTTGCAAATCATAGCAATGGTTAAAATTGTTTGAAATAAAATAAACTTCTTGAAATTCAGTGTAGGAGGAAGCACTCATTTACCCCTCTTCAAAACAGTTGGTGAATCACATCACATATAGAAACAAATGAACTGCTATTTGTTGTAGAAAGGAGAATGAATTTCACAATACAGCACTCTCTACTGTGCTGATTGAACAAAGTGATGTTCTAAACTGTGTGTTCTGTCTTTGCATCATATGTGGTCATTCACGGAACTCATCTGAATCAGGCTTTTAAAGCATAAAAGTCTACACAAAGAATAGAGATTTCAAATAGAGTTGTAAGCTATGTTTTGGATTTACAAAAGGACAAATTAAAGCAAACATGGATTTCATGTAATAATTTCAATTGCAAAATGCAACATTACCAACCCGTTCTAAATTTTCCATTGTACTAAGCATTTCAGACTGCATTCTTTCCCATTTAACTTAGCCAGAACTCAACAGGAAATCTCAAACTCTTAACTCCTATACACATCTTATCACTGAAAATATTCACAGTGCTTTTGATTAGGAACAATTTGGGTTTCTCTGTTTTGCTACACTGGCCCATACAGTAGTTTTGACATGTTACATTTCACAGAGTTGAGGCACTACAAATGTCATTAAGACGTGCGTTCACAGGATCAAAGCCTTTGATGGTGCCATGGTTTAACCCCAGCGGCAACTAAGCTCCACACAGCCACTTGCTCACTCCCCTCTGGTGGGACTAGGGAGAGAATCAGAAGAGTAAAAGTGAGAAAACTCAGGGGTTGAGATAAAGACAGTTCAATATGCAAAGCGAAAGGCACACACACAAGCAAAGCAAAACAAGGAATTCATTCATAACTTCCCACCTGCAGGCAGGTGTTCAGCCATCTCCAGGAAAGCAGAGCTCTATCACCTGTAACGGTTACTTGGGAAGACAAATGCCATCACTCCAAAAGTCCTCTCCTTCCTTCTTCTTCCTCTAGCTTTATATGCTGAGCATGATGTCATGTGATATGAAATATCTCTTTGGTCAGTTGGAGTCAGCTGTCTCAGCTGTGTCCCCTCCCAACTTCTCGTGCACCCTCAGCCTGCTCGCTGGTGGGTGGTGTGAGAAGCAGAAAAGGCCTTGACTCCGTGTAAGCGCTGCTCAGCCACAGCAAAAACATCCCTGTGTTTTCAGCACAAATCCAAAACATAGCTCCATAGTAGCTAACTATGAAGAAAATTAACTCTATCCCAGACAAAGCCAGCACAGATGGCTTATTTTTTAAGAAACTGAACATCATTAAACTTTCAAAACTGAACACTAAAAGCTAAACCATCCAATAATGAAAATATTAGTATTAAAAAACTGTTTAAAAAAACCCATGACAAATTTTACCACTATATTTTACGTGACCAGATGATGATCATTTCGAACTGATGTTTAATAGTTTTTCTTCTGAATTTTGTATCTCAGTCAGTCGTGAAGAGAAGGGCAAAGATTTTCAGATTTCTACATCTTAAATTCGTATTTATGCATCTAAATAAATGGCCAACTTTTCTAACGACATGCATTTGCCACTGCTCCAAGAGAAATCACTTAATGTTACTGAAATGTGCAGTATGTCTGAAAATCAGGCTATGTATAAGTGCCAAGTATAGAATGTAAAGTATTATCATCATTATTCATAATCTGTATTGGGTGAGAGACAGTAGTCTTCTCTGATACTGAGCCTTAATGTGTTTGTCGTTTTTGAAGGTTCTGCTACAAACTTTACTGTGATAGTCAGCGTGAATAAAGATGGCAGAACCCAACACCTTTGTCTTTCTGCGTAGTTTGGCCTTACTGCTCTTCTTTAAAAATATCATCTGCCTTTTCCTTCAAGAGCTCCTACTTTTGATGTTGCTTAATCTGCAGACAATCAAAAACAGAGTTAACGTGGGGATTGTAATTCCCAAGCTTTTCCCACTCTGTTCAAAGTGACAATCACAATCTAGACTGATTTGTTTTGTTCATGTTAGTATGACATACATCAATAACATATTACAGTAAAATGTCTATTAAAATATTAAACATCGAAGAAAATTAATGCGTAGTTTCAAGTCCATGGTTGAGCAAATTCTGCTTTGTTAATCCTCTAAGCTTTATCTGTGTTCATCAGACAGAGATAGGAATTTTAAAAAGCACAATTCTTCCTACCTCAGTAAAGCATGAGTTTCAGCATGGGATGACTTATTTCTGGGATTTCATATACCTTTACTTTCCTATTGCCTATAAAGAGCGCCTAGGCAACTAGCACAGACTAGATATATTTAGAAAGCAAAATGTTGTCTTGTGCAAGAGCACATATTTTCTGTGACTTTCAAGTTTGTCCAGCTTTGAGGAGGTTATAGTAGATGACCTCCAGCAATCCTGTCTCACCTAACTTTTTCTATAATTCTAAGTTTTTATTTCCAAGGCACTTAGGTTGCATTAACAATCTTAACTAGGCTTAACATCGTGTAAGTCAGTGACAGGAGTCACATCAATAAAATTGTCTATTTGTTAGTTGAGCACTGGATGTTCTCGCCCTACCTTCTTCAGTAATGATTTTGCTAGAGGCTTTTTTCCATGTGTTTTGTGAAACTACTTTTGAATTTATTTTCTTTATTATTGAGTTGTCTTGTATTATACCTCTGTGTTTTAAGCTTCTCTGGCTCTCCAGAAATTCAACGGTTTTTGCTTTCTTATCTTTTTCTATTTCAGAGACATATTCATGATCCAATCAAATAATAGCTTGAGTGTATTTCACTCAATAGCGCCAGCCAAAGGGAACTCAAATACTGTCCTAGTTTTAGCTGGGACAGAGTTAGCTCTTCTTTTTAGCAGCTAGAAGAGCTCCGTGTTTTGGTTTTACTCAGAGGCTCTCTCTGAGAAGAATGCTGATAGCAAGTTGATGTTTGTGGTTGGACGTGAAACTCCAAGGACTTTTCAGTGTGCCGGAGTGCAGAAGCATGGTGGGATAAGGGGGGAGCATAGTTGGGACAAGGGGGACACGATTCCCCTTGTGATTTGTGGTGGAACTTAAGATTGAGGGCCAAACTGGCCAATTAGTATTCCATATCATGCAGCGTCATGCCCAGTATAAAAGTGAGGGTCAGCCGTACAGAAGGGCTTTTGCGCTTTGGCTCTTTCGCCGCTTTTGCTCTATTGCCTTTTTTTTCCTCTCCCAGTACTCCGACTCTCAGAGTACTATCTCTCTCTCTCTCTGCTCCTCTCTATGTCGGGGCCTCGTGTTCGTCCGGGATTGCAGCTTCGGGACGAGACGGGCTGCGGATAAGAGGGGGCGGTGAGCATCTACACTGTGTATTACTTATCTGTATTAAATTGTTCTTATCTCAACCCACGGGTTTCCCGTTTCTCCTTTAATTCTTTCCCTCATTCCTGGGGGTAGGGGAGGGTGAGTGACCGGCTGTGTGTGGGGGTCCAGTTGCTGGACTTAGTTTTTTGTTCTACTCTTGAAGTTTTTGCCTTCTCCAAATTCCAGGACTGTCTAAAGAGAAAACCAATTGTCCAATATAACTTCTATTTAATAAAATATAGAGGTGGTAACATTCACAGTCTCTTTCCTCTGCAGTTTACTCTGCAGTTTACCTCTCATAAACTTAGATAGATGCCCCAAAAAATCTTCATACTTCTCACTGACAAACAGATAGGGATGAGTGGCAAATATTAACACGTATGGAATTTCAGTATTTCTAGCCCATTAAAACTGTGTAGAGAAATAAATTGTTTTCTTCTAACATAGCTACGATATTTCAGTAAGTTTAAATTCCTGTGTTCCAGGTAGACTGACAAACCCAGAATGCTACCAGTCTGGAAAAGATTGACTTTGACTTCCCGTGAAAAATTTGTTTTCCATAAAGCAGGTGTCAAAGTATATCTGGAGCTATCTGGCTGGTGCTGTGATAAATGCTTCATTTCATTCTGTGGCACAGATTAGATTCTGAGATTTTTCACCTAGCCTAGCTGCAAGTTGGATTCTTGTCTTTCCCAACTAATAAAATATGTGATGTAGTTTTGGACCTACTAATGTGTTTGGTTTGGAAATGCAGAACAGTGGTTGCCCTATATTATGATATGATTAATCTTTTCCTGGAAAAGGTATCTCAAAATTAGCAGTCAATATTGATGCTTGGTATTAATTTGTTGAAAAAGGATAGACAACAATATTTCTTGAATGGGGGAATGAGAAGATAAAATGCACTGCTTTTCTGTAAACAAAATGTATTATTTCTTGCCCATTGCTGAAATGAAATGAACAGTTATGACTTTTATTTTTTGAGCGTGGGAAGACATTTTCTTTACTTCGAAATATTTCAGTAGAAAGGGGATAAAGGTTCTCTAGTTTTAAATGCAATTAATAATGCCTTTATTTTAAAGTATCAATGCTTTTATATTTTAAAATCATATTTTAGAGTTCTTCAGTCTTCCTTTTAACACGTATTGTAAGCTTACTGACATCAATTTCAAAAATGTATTTCTCTTAACTATTTTACTTTTTCCCATCTCGTGTATTGTTTGGTTTTTTTTTAAAAGTAGCTTTGAATTTGTTTAGCATACACAGTCCTCACACTCCTTTCAGGCTTGTAATCATCACACTTCTATTCAGTATTATCAACACCATCCCACTCATCACAGTCCCATCTGAATCAAAGGCAACTTGTTTCTTGTTGGTGGAAGCTTTGAATGAATAATTCATCTGGAAGAGCCTTCTATGTTGTACATTTCCAGAAGACAGAGCAATTCTCTTGTCAATCACCGTGGCTCTGTCAGTACTAAGTTCCATACAGTATGTGCTCCAACTGTACAGGGGATGACAAGCAGCTGAGATTACCAACTGTGTTAATCCTGGCCATCCTTTTAGCTTTTCTTTGACAGAACATTCAAATTCAAGTCTCACTCTAACACTGCATTGAGAAACCAGTGTCAAATTTTCCTCTCTGTTCTCACCAATACGATTTGGTTGAAAGCTCTCACATGTATTGCGACTAAACTGGTCACAAGCCACAGTTTCTCATCTTCAGGGAGTTATATTTCACTTTGGGTCCTGAACCTCCAGTTTTCTCATACCTAGACAGACTGGCTGAGCCTCATACTGGCTCAGTATGAAGTGAAAGCTCCAACCGATAGTTTAGAAATCTTCATACGTGGAGCCCTCTGGGCCTAAACATATCCCTGTTGACACAAGTTACACTCAAATATAATTCCCTGGAGGATGGACTCCTTGGCATTTCTCTGAAGATTAATTTTTAGAAGACTAGTTATTACTAATCAGTCATGCAGTACAACCAGAAGCATAAAGTAATTGAGAGAGAAGGTATACACTAAGGATATTTCACTCTGAAACAAACACAAACATAGATAAGGAGTGGCACTTCAGAGATGGAGGAGACTAACATATGTTAGACTCTGAAAGGAGAGATTTGAAAAGTATACGCTTTCTTTTTTGTTTTAAAATCTTTTTATTTTATTTTTAAACCAAGTTTTGGCAATAAGAAAAGTATATAGTTAATATACCAAGGAAAATTTGAGTGACTGGCATTAACTAGGTATGACTCTCTGTTCCCATCCACTGCAGGTATTTGTGAGTAAAAGACTCTATCTACATTAGCAAGTAGTGCAACATTACAGCAACAGCTCTCTACAGCAAGGACCCAACACCCACTGCATAAATGTTTTGCAGGAAATTCTTTCAGATTAGCTATGGTCTTGTTCTGTGGGATGAACAGTCAATAGCACTTGGAACATATTTGGCATGCTTCTGATTTGGCTTTGTAGAAAAGAAACGTAGATCACACAGTCCAAGACTGAAACAAAGTCAGTGGAAAGATAAGGGGATCTGTTTTAAAACAATGCCCATGTTCTGAGCTAAAGCCCTAATGTACAACACAAAGCTACTAGTTCTGAGAAAACAATCCTTAAAAGACATGCAGGGTTAAAGGTAAAGAACAGATCTAAGACCTCGAAAAATTAATGAGGATGGAGAAACTGCCAACCCTTTTTTTTTCTGTTATTTATGAATTCATAACATAAGATTAATAGCTATGGAATTGTTGCTTACCTCTACAGGAGGTAACGTGTCATCCTCTAGAAACAAATAAATTCTTCAAACAAAGAAATATATCATTGTGTGTGTATGTGTAATACTAATGACTAAATCCATTCCTTAGAGTAATTAAATTTCTAGCATATATCCTTAACAATGAGATGTCTTTTAGATATAAGCAAAATGTGCTTCAAAACTTCCATTTAAAAGGCTACTGTTGAGTATGAACATAAATATCAGTTAAAGTTGTTTTTCCCCTTTAGTACAGGAATTAGAGACAGTTTATTGTAAGAATCTTTTCTGAGACAGGTAGTACCAGTTTCTATACCTGGCCTGATATCCAGGAAAGGTGCTGTCCCAGATTTTTTGTTTTTAAACACAGAGGAACTCATGGGTGAAGTGGTGATTGGTGGCTGTCTTGATCACAGTGGCCTTGAAATAGTTAAGTTTCAAACATTGGCAATAGGAGAAAAATTGCCAACAAAACTTCAACCCTGGGTATGGGGCAAGCAGACTTCAGGCTGATAGAGGAGCTAGTTAGTAAGGTTCCCTGGGAATCTACTTTTGAAAATATTTGGGTCCATGCTGGTGACTTTTTAAAAGCTTAATCTCTTAAGAGAGCAGGAACAGCCGATTCCAAAGTTCTGGAAGTCAAGCAAGCAAGGCCAGCTTGAATGAACAGCAATCTTCTTCTAGAACTTGGAAGGAAAAGGGAAGCATATGAACATTGGGAGCAAGAACAGGTGACAAAGGAGGACTACAAAGATGCTGTTCACCACTGTGGGGAGAAAATCTGTGCAGCCAAAGCTTGATTAGAGTTTAAGCTGGCCAGCGCTGTGAAGGACAATGAAAAGGCCTTTTTTTAAAATATGTTAACAGCAAAAGAAGAAACAGAGATAACATTGGTCTGTTACTTCATGAGGTCAGTCGCCTCAAAGATAGGGATGTAGACAAAGTAGAGACATTCAATTCCTTCTTTGTCTCTAACATCAATGATAGGCCCTGAGATGTATTGGAAGATGGTGACTGAGGAGATGATAAACTCCCAGTCAACTCTGAACTTGTTTGAGACTTGTTACTCCAGCTAGATGCACTGCCAAAGTCTATGGGGCCCAGTGGGATTCATCCTGGGGTACTGGAAGAGTTGGCCAATGTCATCACAGAACCTCTCTCCATTGTTTTTCAATGGTCTTGGGAGTCTGGAGTGTTCTCAGTCGACTGGAAGATGACAAATGTTGTCCCAATTTCCAAGAAGGAAAAGAAGGAAGACCCTGGTAATTACAGGTCTGTCAGTGTTGCTTCAGTGCCTGGTAAAACGATGGAGAACGTTGTTCTGGGAGTTACTGAAAAACACTTGAGAGACAATGCAGTCATTGACCATAGCCAGCATGGGTTCATGAGGGGAAAGCACTGCTTAACCAGCTTAATCTCCTTTTATTACAAGGTAACTCATCTAGTTGACCAAGGGAAGTCAGTAGATGTAGTGGTTTTGGATTTTAGCAAAGCTTTTCATACTATCTCTCATAGTCTCCTTCTGGACAAAATGTACAGATTACAGCTGAACAAGTCCATAGCATGTTGGATGAGCAATTAGCTGATGGATTGAACTCAAAGGGTTATAGTAAATTGGGTTACACTAGGCTGGTGACCAGTCACCAGTGAGGTTTCTCAGGTATCAATTCTAGGGCCAGCACTCTAACATTTTTATAAAAAATTGGGATGCAGGAATCGAATGTACATTAAGTAAATTTGCTGATGACACTAAACTAGGAGTTATGGACTCCTTCAAGTATAGAGAGGCCTTACAGAGAGATCTGGATAGACTAGAGAGATGGGCAATCACCAAACATGTGAAACTTAACAAAAGCAGCTGCAGGATTCTTCACCTGTGACGAGGTAATCCTGGTTATACGTACAAACTGAGAGCACCCTCATGAAGAAAGATCTGAGGGTCTGGATTCATGGCAAGTTGAATATGAGTCAACAGTGTGCTCTGGCAGCCGAAAGGGCCAACTGTGTCCTGGGGTGCATCAAGGACAGCACAGCCAGCTGGTCAAGGAAGTTGATTGTCCCACTCTACACTGTACTGATGCAGCCCCATCTCGAATACTGTGTGTAGTTGTGGGCACCTCAGTACAAGAAGGACATCAAACTATTAGAGTGTGTCCAGAGGAGGGAGATCATGATGGTGAAAGTCCTCGAGGGCAAGACTTATGAGGAGCGGCTGAGGTCACTTGATTTATTGAGCTTGTAGAAGAGAAGGCTGAGGGATGACCTCATAGTAGTCTACAGCTTTCTCAAGGTGGGCAGTAGAGGGGGAGATGCTAATCTCCTCTTTCTAGTGACCAGCAATAGGACACTAGGAAATGGAATGTATCTGCAACAGGGGAAGTTCAGACTGGACATTAGGAAAAGTTTCTTTTCTGAGAGAATGGTCGGTCACTGGAACAACCTCCCCAGGGAAATGGTCACGGCACCAAGCCTGTCAGAGTTCAAGAAACATCTGGACGATGCACTTTGTCATATGATTTATCTTTAGGTAGTCCTGTGAGGAGCAAGAAGTAGGACTCAATGATTCTTGTGAGTCCTTTTCAACTTGAGATATTCTATGATTTTATGATCAGTAAATTGTTCAATGCATGTAGTCTACACTCCATATCCTTTGGTGCTAGCTGTGAACAGTTATTTTAGTTATCTTAATCTTTCCCTGTTTACAGCCTTATGGACAAGTGATGGTCTCTCATTCCTGGAAGGCACATTCAGCTTCACCTTGAAGAATCTCTTAAACAGCACAATAGAAGGCAGCAAAAACAAGTCAGCTGCACAACTCCGAAAATCTTAAGGATTTTCTCTTCAAGTACTTAGGTGCCACATACAAAGAAGACCTCCACGCTTTCTATCAGCAACATTGAAAGCAGATCAGGACTTAAACACATTCACTCTGATGAGTACAACAGACAGACCAAACATCTGTGAGTCTGAGGGTGTATATTTGCTTCAAAATAGCTAATATTACTTTTAGTTGCAGTAACATTATTATTTTTTGAAAGATTTTGAAAGATTTTAAAGATTTTGAATCTTACATACATATTATATGTTACATGTATGCAGTGCCTCCACATGGAATATTGAAATAAAAGGTACTTACTGACATCTGCAATTCTTCTTAGGGTCCTGATTCATGGAAACACTTCCTATTCATTCTTTCCACTACTGCATGTGCTTAAAGCCTATCATATTCTACATATTAAGTTAAATACAAACAAGTGTTTATGTATTCTATATATAGTGGATGCCCCCTCCCTGGAGGTGTTCAAGGCCAGGTTGGACAGAGCCTTGAGTAGCGTGATCTAGTTGAGAGGTGTCCCTGCAGATGACAGGGAGGTTGAATTAGATGATCTCTAAGGTCCCTTCCAGCCTATGCCATTCTATGATTCTATGATTCTATTCTTCTGATTGGGTGCTTATTGGTTCATGACTAGTTGTTCCATTAAAATCTTCTCTCTCTTTCCATGGGGCTTGTTTCTGAGAATAGCCACATCAGTATCAATGAAATTATATATACAATTGAACATTTCTTTGTAATAACGGGTACAGTGTCAGTTATCCTTTCAGCTATTAGATCAATATTGATTTATCTGAATGTCAGTGAACTTTCAGTGTAACTAGAGTTGAATTGTGACGTGTATTCCCCTACTGAAAGACTTTCTGAAACTTTTCAAGTTTTTGCACGTAAAGAAGGCTCAGAAATTTTAGGATAAAAATAAGCTAGTCCTTCTTCCAGTCTTCTATGCGCCACATAATTTCTCAAACCCAATGTTAATTTAGACAAAAACCCCATGCTTCCAGATGTATGAAATGGTAAAGCAGAAGTGTTCCATGAGATCGTGGAAAATTGTGCCCCTGAATCTGGGTTGTACACCTCAAAAAGCAATGTCCTAGTTAATGGATTCCTGATTTACTGGCAATAGTCTGTTCTGATTATACAAACTTCATTTATTTTACAATTCTAAACTTGTAAAAAAATTTCCTGAGAATTTGCTTAAATTAGTATATCCTACATTTAGAATAGATTTTGGTGCAATTGGGTGGTTTTGGTGAAAAATATCTCTATTGATAAATCTGTTACTTTTATTCCAAGCAAGAAGGAAGGCTGGTGGAAAAACAAACTAAATATTCTGAAACCTATTCTTGAGAACTCTCTGGCCTAAATAATCTCATACATCTTCTCATTTCTTATTCTGTATGCCAACTGATTGCCTCTAAATGTACCTTGTTCCTTTGTGACTCAAAAATGAATGACCTCTCTTTTGTTAGTTCTTTTCCTCCCTTGATGCTACCCAAATAATATGCTGCCCAGTGCTTATTCAAAGAATAGGATGCAAAAGTGGCTGAAATTATTTTTGACTGCTTATTTTCTTCCACATGAATCCCTTCATCTATGAGGAGGAGAGAAAAAGGCAGAGCATTTCACTTGTGTCACAATATTAAGTATCTGCTTTGTGATATGTGTTTTCTTTATCTTTTTACAGCTATTGTTTTATAGATCAAGTAAATTTGAAGATGCTATAATTGTTAAACACATTTTTCCTTAATGGGAATGTCTAGGTACAGCTGTGTCTATGAAGAGGCAGTAGGAATACCTGGCTAATCATCTTGATTGTACTACTGCTGAGTCCTTGCATAGCCTTTGGCCAGTCTCTAAACCTCCACAAACATTAATTTTATTCTTATTTTCTAAGAAGGACCACAGCAGAGAGCTTTAAGATCAGATACTGCAGTGACTGATGTTAAATAGAGAAGACAGGTATAGAACAATTATGTTCAAACTTCTAAGTGACAGTTAATTGATGTGTATTATCCATCAAGATGGATTATAATTATTTAAAAATATACTTATTCACTTTTCTCCCAAGTCCAAAACCAAGAAAAGAATAGAAAATGAAATACTGTTTAGCTACAAATATGGTAATTTATCAACACATTTAAGTAAGTACTAATTTGTAAAACTTTCTTCTGATGCTCAAGCCTAGAGCACCTTTTTGGAAAGCTGTCGGGGTTTTTTAACAGATCTTGTGAAATATTCAAGAACAAAATGCACCACAGGAAATATTTATGTTAAAAACCAAATCTTGCATGTTGGATTTTAAAAAATACTCAGTAAAAAAGCGTGATCCTTCCAGTTCTAATCTGTGTTAAAAGTAACTTAAGAAAATGGAAAAACACTTCTGATATTGTTAATTCACAAGATATTTTGCCAAAAATATTTGTAAATTCATAGAGACTTTACATATTACAAACCAAAGTAGTTTTTCAATTTATTAAAAATCTGCTTCCCTTTCTATAGAGCCTAAACTTTCATTTTTTATACAGCATAATGTAATTCTGTTATTAAATCTTTGTTAAAATCATGTAGAACGGAGAATTAGTGTACATTTATGCTAGAATTTGATAAAATATCAAAGATTGTCATTCTAGAATTATGATTTGTTCCTAAAGAATATTGATGCCAACACACTGCCTTTTTACTGTTACCTCCAAGTCATTAGAAAAAAGTGTTTTAAAAGAGGGCCACAAAATTTAAAACGTGTTAAATATTCACAATGCTGTAGAAGTCAGAGAAAATTTTGAGGAATGTGTTTTTATATATCTTTCACATATATAATTCATGGACTTTTAAAATACTTTTGGGCTGTAAAGTAGCTTCAAAAGATGCTTACATGTAAATAAATGACCCTTCAAATTGCTTGTATACAGGTAGCTTTTTCCACATTGTACCTGTAGCGTTCATTCTGAAAGGTGGTAGGTTAAGAGCACGAGAGAAAGAAGCTTTCTAGTTATCTGTAGCATGGATATTATGCAAGTAATATAATTTTATGATTTGTTGCACTGTTTTTTCCACTGTCTGTCTTGTTTTGAGACCTAGCTGACAAGAAATAGGTGCATTTAATGTATACAGTAATAAATGTTCACTAATTAACACATTATAAAGAGCCATTTAGAACCCAGTGTACACACGGCCCAAGTGTTTTAAAGTCTGGTTAACATCAGAGCCTCTTTACGTTACCAATAGTGCATTACTTCAAATGAGGATTGTTTCATTGTTATTAAAATGAGAAAACATAGCTTCTGAACAAAACGTGATACCCCAAATGAAAGGAGTGTCTTGCAAGTACATTTTTCTGATACTGTATCGCATGCACACAGACATAACAAACATTCCCAAGAGCACAAAAAAGGTTGTACCTTCCTCCCGCTACAATACCTGACTCTCCAGGCAGGTTTTCAGCTTTTGTAAGAGCTTCCCTAGTGGAAAAGACAATAAGAGCCACATCTAATACCATGACACTCTTTACACATTTTTTAAATATTTTTATTTAAGAAGGAAAACAATTGAATTGGATGCAGAGAAAGCTCAATATAACAAGACATCCCGTCAAGTACCATGATGACAAGCGATACAAAAATATCTGTAAATAAGCTGTGGAAAAAAAAGTATAACAACAGGAAACACAGCAAAAAATTGCAAACTCTAAAACTATAGCATTCTTCATCATGTTATACCTTTCTTGAGAATTCCCTCACCTTAATTAAAACATGCTTTTGCAATTTCTCTAGAGATCTTAAAACAGTTTCTAAAGACACTCACTGCAATTTATGCTAAGCTAACCGGTCTGTAATTTCCTCATATAGCTCTAGGTTCTTTCCTTAATGGTTGGATTATGCTGGTCACTCTTCAGCCTTCAGAGATTTTTCCTGTGCTAAGTGAATTGGAACAACCTATGATAAAGCTTTTCCAATTCCTTTCCTCCCTTCTTTTAGCACTTTTTGAAGACTGTTATGTAGTTCTGAGGCCTAAAAGATTTTAAGGTCTTAACCTTCTCAAATTCTTTGCAGGGACCATGCTCTGTATAATATACATCAATAATCTGAATTATGATGACTTCTTGTATTCCAAAACATAATACAAAACAAGTTTTGTTTTCGTTTCTCTCCCCTCCCCTATAAAGAACATTTCCAGGTGGAATGTCTGTGAAATGAGATCATGAATAGGGAGTAGTCTGGAGGCTTTTCTACTGTTGCAGAAGTCCCTTTGGATACCATTTATTTGCAGAATTGTCTATTTGAAAAATCTCAGGGTACCTGACAGGAAGTAGCCTTCAAGACAGATTACAGCTGACACCTACGCAGGGTCTGAGGAATGCCTGCCCTTGCCTGAGACTGGGAATGAATAGTTCTGAAACCCACATGTAGCCTATATAACTTGTAAGAAAAACTTTCTCACCCTGTGTATAATGTTCTAACTCTGTACACTGCCATCAGAAAAAGTTTTCCCTGAGCAACAGGAAAATTAAGTTTTAATTATATTCCTTTCCTAGACCTAGAATTTTTGGAAAAAATGAGTTTGACCGAAGCACAAAATTTTAAGGTCCTAAATATGACTTAATTACTTAATTAGATATGGCTTATAATCTTCTTATTGGGGAACAGCATTATCTAGGTCTTCAACACTTCCGAAAGATTTTAGTTTGGCTTATGTGAGCAATTTGAGTAATACCAAGGGACTCTGAAAACTTTTATGGATTTTATCCTTCACAGACCTATGGATATTAACTGTAGTGAATGATTTCACTCCAGTAATGTTATTTTCTCCCTTGAGATTAATTTGTAACCACGCATTTTGATTTCACTGATTTTTGTTGAATTACTTTGTAGTAGTGAAAGCAGAGTCAGAGCCAGATATTTTCATATACATTGCATATATCTGGCAAATTATTCTTTAGTGTAGTTTGAATATTCAGAATATTTGACTCAGAATATTAATATTGAATACCTGTCCCTTTCTTATGAAGCTTTAAGGAAAATTTATGGCTATTAAAATTTTGCCTATTCTGTTGTTAGCAATGTCATTTTATGCTACTGAACTTTCTTAATGACTAGATTTTCCTTTGATGTTGAAATACAAGGCAAGAGTATTTGCCACTTTCAATAGAAGTCTATGACATATTTATTTAGAAGGCTTCTGGTGGGTGCTGTAATACCAAGCACATTACTCTTTTTCGCCCACGGACCTCTTTCACCTTTTCCTGTCCCCTTGGTTTATGAATAAATAATCCATGCATTCATATTTCCCACTTGTCAAACTCAGGCAGCAGCGAAAATAAGCAGCACAAATTGGCAGATAATGCACCTTATTTCCATGTAGAAGCAGGTGCATTTTCTTCAGCATAAGTGGCAAGATGACACTGATCCACTTTGACAGGCAGGCTGATCTAAAATTACTCAGCACACTTTGCCACTGGTAGAGCAAGAGTCTCCCATGAGCTTGTTCTGAAATTCTTCAGTCCCCAGGGTGTTAATTAAAATTTACTGGGTAATGTTTGCAACGCTCAATGGTTCTAGTTACAGCAATTATCAGTTACTAAATGTTAGTGCCAGAGATGACACCTGATGATTGGATGCTTTATTGAAGGTATTCAAGAGGGTTTCTTTCCTTTTCTCCCCCCCACTTTTTTTTTTAATCTTCCCTTCAGTTCTTGAAGAAGCTAGATTAACTAAGTTTCTCAATCAGCCTTTAAACTAAAAATTACTTAGATAGGAGTTTAATTATCGATTTATCGTTGAGTTTCTTGTCAACTACTAGTTAAGGATTTACAAAAGAGTAACAGACTCATTACAAAAGTCTTTAAAAAAAATGTGGAAGCCAGAAGCCTATCTGCATTATAATTTTAGTAACCAAAAGCAGAGGTCAACTCAGTGCTGTGAAAGGAAGAGAGCACCTCCTAATTAAATTCCCTGCTCAGTTCAGATTTGCTCAACAAACTCTCAGATTAGAGATTATCTAATCACACTTGCGATAACTAGCAGCCTCTTTCAACTTCTGAAGTCCAGCTGTCAGTAAAGTTTACAGTCTAGATGGCTACTAGCTGGCTTCTTTCCCTCTTCCCTTAACATTTCATCAATATATTGAAACACAGATGCTTTGGAAGAAATATTTTTAACATTTTTGTTACTAATAGAAGAAAAGTGCTTCCTTATACTCTAATTCATTTTTATTTACATAAATTCACTAATTAACTCTGGTCAGTTTCTCGCAATGGTGTAGGTAAGGAGCAGCCTTCCTGCTCACCTTCTGCTCTTCCTGATCTAACGCAATGAGACCATGTCCTTTTTCATGACTGGAACTGGCCAACCCCATGAACAAAGGCATACTGAAATGGTAAAATATTTGCATGCTCCATAGGCAGCTTTCAACTATAGATCATATTGCCTCTGGCCCTCACAAACCTACAATAACCACAGAAGAGGGCAAGCCTACTAGGATTTGACTCTGTGAGCAGCTACTCCTGTAACCTACCTAAAGACAAGAAAGATCACTGTGGTATTTGTCAGAGGTGGGCAACACAAGTCAGCACATGAAACACAGAGGGGGAAAACCACAACCAAAACTGCAAGCTCATGAACCCTTGCCAGGTGTTACATCCCAGGATATGGTTTGTTTGGTTTAACTGAAAATGCTTCCTCTGGGCAAGAAAAAATAGAACATGCCAGGGAGGAATAGGGCTGTAGGACTTTGACATGACAAGACTATTTTAAGTTCGACTTGAAAGTTGTATTTCCTAATAGCATATGGCCTGACGTTGTGAAAAGCAATGGCTTAGCTGCAATTCTATTAGGTAAGTTCAGTTCACTGCACCAACACCTGCGTGTCCCTAGGCTTTCCAAATGGCTGAAGAATAACACTTGTGATCACTCTATGGGAAGAACCCTGTCCTGTGCCTCAAAACAATGCAACAGTAGCAGCCAGAAGACAAAACACAGGCAAAAGGCGAGGCAGAAGGATGATAAAAATCATGGAGGAAAGGAAAAATCAAAGCATGGAAAGAAAGGGCTGGGGAGGGAGCAAAGTTTGACATCATATGGGTGGACCATTTTCACAGAAATAAAAGGGAAAAACAGATGATACGAAATATAAATACTTTATATAATTTAGAATATTTTTTTAAAAAAACTTAATTCCTAATGTTCTGTTGTATTCAGTGATTAACATGTTTTGTACCCATACATATTATGCAAACTACTGAACATCATATTTGACAGATATTGTTAAGTACATGCGTGACTTTTCAAAGCTACTTCAGACCACAGAAATAACATGTTCTTCTCATAACACAGTAACTATATGTGCTTACCTCCAAGAGCATTAAAATAAACATCAATGACAGAGTCTCATTAAACACAAGAGAAAGTACAGCTACTCATGAATTTTCCAGTTAGCTGATTTTCAGAGAGAGAGCAGAGACTCATTGAAATCTGCAGATTTTCCTGGGAGCATATCAACGTCCGTAGTGATCTGGTCCAGAAAGGTTTCTTCAATGCTGGAATTTTTCATTAAGAAGAGACACCAGATCAGGGTCTGGAATTAAACAGTGACTAGAGGTCCCCCAAAATATTATGTGGTGTTAAAAGAAAAAAAATACTGCTGTACATAAGGCTTCCCTTAATTTTAACCATGTAGTAAAGTCTCTTTTAGTACATATCAAACAATTTTAGAGAAATTATGCTGATTAGAGACTAGGCGAAGCCAACTTGGAGAATTATTAAGTTTGGATGTGGATGACTGAAGATCAAATCCTTTATCTCCATCAGGCTCAGCAGGATAGTGCTTCAAGGTCAAGTCTGTAATGAGGGTTATTGCCTAGAGAAAAAAATCAACTCTTCTATGCTCTTAAATCAGGAAGTAAAATGCTTTTGCCACCCACCTTTCTTTGAGAAAAAAAACTGAGACATCACAACAGGTTGAAGAAATGGGCAAACAGAAACCTCATGAAGTTCAGCAAAGGGAAGTGCACAGTCCTGCACTTGGGGAGGCACAACCTCCTGCACCAGTACATGGTGAAAGCTGAACAGATAGGAAGAAGCCTTGCAGCAGAGAACCCAGGAGGCCTGGAGGAGACCGAATTGAACAAGAGCCAGCACTGTGCTCTTGTGGCAAAGGCTGCCAGCGGTATGTTGGGTTGTATAAGGAGAGGTGTTGCTCACAAATTAAGTAACATGATCCTTCCCTACTCTTCAGCACTGGTAAGGCTATTGCTGGTGTACTGTGCCCACTTCTGGGCTCCCCACTACAAGACAGACATAGCTCTACTGCACAGCATCTAGCCAAGGGATGGACTAAGATGTCAAACAGACTGGAGCATCTCCCATACGAGGAACAGCCGAGTATAAACTGCTGAGCCTGCAGAAGGCTCAGAGGGAAACTTGTCAAGGTTCCTACATATCCAAAGGGAGGGTATAGAGATGATGGAGCCAGGCTTTGGCCAGTGATGACCAGGGACAGAGCAAAAGCAACCATCACAAGGTGAAACACAGTTCCAGGGCCCTCAAATGCCTCGTCCCAGCAGGCTCCCACACGCAGCACTTCTCGGGAGCAAACCCCACCAAGCACGAGGGTGCACCCCCCTGGCTCTGCAGCCTATGAGCGCATTGGCAGAGTGGTGCAACAATCTCAGGTTTTTACTGACTGTTGCATCCAGTAAACGTCCAGATGCTTGCCATGGGCTCATTTTTTTCCAAAACAAAAAAGCTACCCATTGTAGGGAATTCCACTGTGTGGCAGTGAGCTGCCCAAGACAGTGTGTTGCACACGTTGCAAATGAAGAGTATGGAGGTTGCTCTTTTGCCTACCAGCAGTGGAAAGGCACCAGGGTGAGATCCCAGTGCAAAGCTTGTCCTTAGAGATCTTCAAAATCTGTCATTACATGGTTCTGTGCAACCTTCTCCAGGGGGTTGGACAAGATGACCTTTAGAGGTCCCTTCCTATCTCATCCATCCTGTGATTCCTCAGACTGAAACCCAGTAAGTGGGATCATTATTTTTGTTCCTTGCCTGAAGTGTCAACCGATATAAGCTTTTGTATGGAGATATGATGACAAACAATCCCTCTTCCATTTTGCTCTTATATCAGAAATACTTGGCTAGTATTTGCTACAAACCATTTATCTTCATCCTATCCTGAATACTACAGATTTCTACATCATCATAACCAGTTGATACAGAACAATGAGATGTCATTCTGAAAAAATATATACCTACACCACCTAATTGGGCTGTCGAGTGCAAAATTTTTGTTAGGTATGCCTGGTTGCTTGAATGTATGCTTTGCAAAATATGGTTTGAAATAGTCATAGAGATTCTGGAGAATTTGTCAGGATACATCAGTCCGTTTTTTTTGAGACTGATGGTATTTGGCAGTGCTGTAGCTGAGTTCCAAAAATATTGACAAGATGGTTGAATTGGTGTCTGGATAGCTCTTCAAACTGAATTTGAGCCATTCTGTAAAGTGTGTTGAGTAGGCCTTTTACCTAAGAGCATATTTCTTCCTTGCTGTGAGAATGGTTTCTGATTTTATGTGTAGTTGCCAAAATAAATCCTGTCGAGATGCTGGAAAGAGGAAGATCATCCTTCCCATGTAGAAGAACAGCTAACATTTGGTTGGCAACATGAAGTGAAAGGTTCACTAATGCCAGAAAAGAGTGCTGAGAGAAACACAGGAAATTCCACCGTATATCCATTTCTTTGAAAAGACAGAAGGATCTTGTCATAGATTTTTGGTCTGGATTAATTTTACTTTTAGATGTGCTTCCTTGTTTGATAAATTACTTAGGAGGTATATTGCTTAGAAGTTCTTTTGTTCCTTGGCCCTTGGTCTGTGGCAGTTCACTGCCTTGCAAAGAAACATTTCATTTTACAATTCAGTGTCTTAAATCGGACTCAAGATCAGCCATTTTCACGAAGGGACAAGTCTGTGGATAATCAGCTCTATGACTACAACACAGAGCTTTTATGCGTACACTCCTTTTGTTTTCCTTTTCTACTGTTGTTACAAAGACACTATTTTAATTTAAAAGCCCTCTAATCTCACTCTTTCCCACAATAATTTTAGACCTTGACATTGGTTGGAAATATGTTCATATTATCTTGTCTTCTGATTTAAAATTACAACAATATGATGCTACTTTCTGAAAACTTGAAGGAAAAAACTCAGTGTTCAATTGTCCTACTAATATTAGAAACAATGTTTTTTCGTCAACTTACATATGCTAGAAACTGAAAGTAGCTTCACTCATCAAATGGTTTCTGAAGTTGTATAACTGAAGCCACAAGATATTTTATGCTACAGAACATGTGAAATTAAGGTCTTAACATCATTTTACGTTTTGGAAATTTCATTTTGGAGCAATCAAAGAAACTAGAATAAATTACAGGTTGTACGTTTGGGGTGCAGCTGCTCCAAAGAGCAAGAAAAAGATATTCATCTCCTCCATACGTCTCGTAAGACAAATGTTACATTTCTTTTACTTCCCTACTGGGAAGTTGATAGTATTACCAGTCATTGGTAGTGCTGACTGTTTTGTTTCATAAAAAGGCAGTAGTTACTAGTGTCTTTCACAATCACTCAAACCTTTCCTGCCTCCTCTCCATTAAGCCACACTGCAACAATACCTTCTTTTCATCCAGATAAAATTATTAACTCTTATTGTTATTCAGTACAAGCTAAACAAATAGTTTCATATTTAAAAGCGTTCTTCAGAGGAAATATTCCTGATTAACTTCTTTATTTGTTTAGGTTTTTTTTTCCAGACAACAGTATCCATAAAAAGGTTTTGACTATCAACCACAATCAAAACCGCTGTCAACAATTTGTTGACAAGCAATTAATGTAAAGGGTATCTATTGACATGGGCAAAATACTGTCTTTGAAAAGGTATTGAACAATACAATTGTTTCCAAATTTCTAGAAGGAATAGTGATAAGACAGTTTTCTTCCACAATTTCCAAAACAAAAATATATTCATACACACTACGCAGTTGTGGTTTAGCCCCGCTGGCAGCTAAGTCACCATGCAGCCACTCACTCACCCCTCCCTGACTCCCCACTCCCCTCCCCTCCCTTCCCCAGCTCGGTGAGGTGGAGAGGAGAAACATAAGAAAAGGCTTGAGGGTTGAGGCAAGAACTGGAAGGGATCGCTCATCAACAATGGCCCCAGGCAAAACAGACTCTGGGACAAATCAATTTAATTCATTAACAGCTACTTCAGAGAAGATAATGAGAAACAAAACCAGATCTTACAAATTCCTTACTCCACCCCTCCCCTTCTTCCCAGCTCTATCTCTTCCCCAGCAATGGGGCAGGGGCATGGGGAATGGGGATTGGAGGTCAGTTCATCACACGCTACATCTGTCACTCTTTCCTTAAGGGGGAGGACTCCTCATACTCATCCCTTGCTCCAGCATGAGGGCCCTTCCTACGTGATAGAGTTCTCCACAAACTTCTCCGACATGAGTCCTTCCTGCAGGATGCAATCCTTACTGATCAGATTGCTCCAGCACGAACTTTTCCCATGAAGTCATGGCTTCTTAGGGAGCTGCCACCCACTCTGGAGTGGAGTCGTTTCGCATGATCTGCAGATGCACCTCTGCTCCACTGTCAGTCTCCAGCAGTGCGAGGATCTTTCCCAGGGACACGGTCCTCTACGAACTCCTTTGGTTGCAGGTATTTCTGGCCCAGCATGGGGTCCTCTCCCATAGGCTGCAGGTGGATCTCTGCTCCACCTTAAACTTTTGTGGGTGGTAGAGGGGCTACCTTCTGTCTCACCATGGGCTGCAGGGGAATCCCAGCTGCAGCACACCTCTTCCTGCACCATCTTCACCGACCTGGTGTCTGCATGACTGTTTCTCTCAGGTCTCAGTCCTCTCTCCTCTCCAACCGTGCCAAGTCCAATGAATCTCGTCAGTCCTGGCAAGATGAACTCCACCCAGTGGAGCCCTGGGAGCGGGATGCTTCCGAGCTCCCCAAGCTGCGTCACTGCAGCCATCTTCAGTTGAATGGCAGTATCCCAGCATGGGCAGCTGCCCATGCAGGAGGCCAGGGATATGAGTCCACCTCTGCCCCAGCTGCCCCCTTCTCTTCATTCCAGGTCCTGCATGGCATGGGTTCCTTTGTCACCTTCTTAAATATGACATTTTCAGAGGCGTTGATTAGTTTAGCCAAGGCCAGAGACAGGTGAAACCAGTTTTAGAGGTGGGAAAACTTGTTTTATCTCCTTACAGGGGCTACCTCTTCAGTCGCTCCCCAGTTACCAAAACCCCATCACATAAACCCAGCACAGCAATGCATGAGTTAAATTCTGTCCTTCCAGAAACATCAGACATTCAGTATAAGTGCTAAACAGATATTTCGCATACACGCACATACATACACAGAAAAACATACGCACAGTAATTCCAAGATTTATAGCATGGGTCAAATTAATTGCATAGTACACATGCTTTCAACAAAGAGGAAGTGTGTAGGGTTTAGGTGGCAAGGTTTTGGTAGTGGGGGGGCTACAGGGGTGGTTTCTGTGAGAAGCTGCTAGAAGCTTCCCTATGTTCGATAGAGCCAGTGCCAGATGGCTCCAAGATGGATCCACCTCTGGCCAAGGCTGAGCCCATCAGTGATGGTGGTAGTGCCTCATGGTAACACGTTTAAGAAGGGGGAAAAAAAGTACCTGTGCAACTGAAGCCAAAAAGAAGAGTGAGAATATGTGAGAGCAAGAGCCCTGCACACGTCAAGGTCAGTGAAGAAGGAGAGGGAGGAGGTGGTCCATGTGCCAGAGCAGAGATTCCCATGCAGCCCGTGGTGAAGACCATGGTGAGACAGTAGGCTGTCCTCCTGCAGCCCATGGAGGTCCACAGTGGAGCACAGATCCACCTGCAGCCTGTGGAGGACTCCAAGCACGAAGAAGGGGATGCATGAAGTAGACTGTAACCCTGTGAGAAGCCTGTGCTGAAGCAGGTTCCTGGCAGACCTGTGGACCCGTGGAGAGAGGAGGTCATGTTGAAGCAGGTTTGCTGGCAGGACTTGGGACTTCATGGGGGAGCAGTCTGTTCTTGAAGGACTGCACCCCATGGAAAGGACCCATGCTGGAGCAGTTCGTGAACAACTTGCAGCCCATGGGAAGTACTCATGTTAGAGAAGTTCATGGAGGGCTGTCTTCCGTGGGTGGGACCCACCACTGGAGCAGGAGAAGAGTGTGAGGAGTCCTTCTCCTGAGGTAGAAGGGATGGCAGAAACAACAGGTCATGAACTGGCCACAATCCCCATTCCCTGTCCCCCTGCACCTCTGAGGTGGAAGAAGAAGGGAATTCAGGAGTAAAGTTGAGCCTGGAAAGAAGGCAGGGGTGGGGGAAAAATGTTTTAAGATTTAGTTTTTATCTTCTCATTATCCTTCTCTGATTAGATTGTCAATAAATTAAGTTAATTTCCCCAAGTCAAGTCTGTTTTGCCTATGGCGCTAATTGCTGAGTGGTCTCTCTGCTCTTATCTCAATGCACGAGCCTTTCAATATATTTTCTCTCCCCTGTCCAGCTGAGGAGACGGAGTGATAGAGCAGCTTTGGTGGGCATCTGGCGTCCAGCTGGAGTCAACCCATCTCAGAAAGTAAGTTCTTCATAGTATGTACAGTGTGTCTAATACTGTAAGAAGAAAAATGCATCGGATGGTGGATGGCATCCTTGTATGTGCATACATGTGCTGGGAAGACAATTCATCAGACTAAAAGAATGTTTCTTCCATGCTGAACATCTGAAAAAATAGATAACTAGTCTTGGATTTTCTTTCTCCAAATAATTGATGTATGAGGGTAGAGTAGCATAAAGACCTTAGACCTTGTCAATGTTGTTCAGCTATAGGATATACAGAGTTGCTTAGATATATGAACTTTCTTCCTTTTAGTATAGCATCTGTATACATGAGACTACTGAAACCAGCTAAAAAGTCTCAGACAAATGTCCAGGAAATAAAGTCACACCAGCAGTCAGAATGAAATCCTGGCCTCTTGATGAATAAAATATTTCTCCATCTCTTCAGCTGTACAAGAGCATCTTTTAGCTGTACATAAAGGTCTGGACACATCCACTTTTTAACTTCATTTAAAGATTCTTCTCTATCCAGTTGAAGGATAAACAATTTCCAATGAAAGCAACATTATTAAAAGTGCATGCTCTTCTTCATAACATGGGCACAAATCAAGTCAGACACTTCCAACGTTCTTCAATTCTGAGCATTACAGCGTTTAGGAGACACGTTCTCATCTCTCACATTCTTACTCTATATATGAAACATATCAAAACTACATTAAAGGGTCTGCAATTTATATTCATGATATAGGAGGTGACCTTTTCACTCATGAGTGGTGTAGTCATGTGGAGTGGCTAATGAGAGAACCCCTACTGAGAGCGGATAAATTTCAAACCTTCTGAATAATTATTAGACATTTTATTGTATTTATAAACCTCCCTCATTTCAAACAGTCCCTTGATTTATAAAGCCATCTTACTCTTGTAAGGGATAATGGTAGTCTCAAACAGTGCCAAAGATTGATGAATTGTCCACGTAGAGGCTTCTCTTCCTGGTACTGAATGCCAGAGAAACACAATGAAGAGTAAAAAACAGAACTGTAGGGAAAAAGAGAGGACAGAAGAGGATGAAAGATGACTGAGAAGGAACGAGGGAGGGAACATCTGTACTGCACTTCACTGATGATAATCTTTGCACAGTTTATGACACAGAGGCAGTGGGAACAGTGAGGTAATCATTTTACTTGCCTGTCATCCACAGTGAGTATTTCAAATTGCAGGGTGAAATTCTGGTTCCATTGAAGTGAGTGACAAAACTCCTGTTGATTTAAATGAAGGCCAGAATTTCTATGAATTCCTAGAGGAGGGGCAGATGGGCGGAGCGGCAGCTGTGCCATCTCCATGACTGTGTCAGGCTTCATTAGGATCTTAAAGTTTTTCTTCAGCTCAGTTTCCAGAAACCTGTGAAGGACTTGAGCACTCTTTAATACTGCAGATAACGATGATACTTTCTCAAAAATGTTGAATAAAAAAAAGTGGTCTAACAGGATTTGACCCTAGTTTGGAACAGCTGTATATAATAACATCCTTACAAACTAATGCACGGTGTATGCATGTTTTAAGTAATATTTCTATGCTTTTCTTCTTTTCCCTTTCCTTCAACCTTAATGTGCACAAGAAATGGCCCCAAGAGCATGTGACAGCTAAAAAATATTATCAGTTTTAATCATTAAACTAGAGAAAGTCTTTCTGTCGTAACAGCAAGAAATTTAGATCTTAGAGATAGAAGGAGTTGTCTTAAAATATCTGAGGCACACAGCTACAAATTTCACTGAACAAACATTTCTCTTCATCAACAAGCAACCCATGGACACACCAGCTGGGGAGGACAAATCTGGTAGACTGCAGTACAATGCACTTACAGAAGCAATCTTATTTGCAGAGGATTTTAATAGGAGCAGGCCATGATGGGAGGCCTGGTAAGTGAAGAATGACATTCACAAGAAGTGGCTACCTGCCCGTGTCTAACCATGGTGTTGGATGTGCTGTAAGAAAAAGAGTCTGGAAGGACAAGAAGAAAAAGCTAAGAAAATGAAGAAATGAAAAACCAAAGATAGCCTTCCTATGAGCTCCTACTGTATTGCAGGGGAGATTTTTTATTAATAACTGAAATACTAAGCTGGTAGTGACAGACAGTTAATCATTTGATATACTAATTCAGTAACACAACAAGAATCTCTATTTGCTAAACAGCTTCCAGGACACGTGCCTCACCAACTTTAAAATATGAAGGGCTAACTACGCAGTGACATTGGCAGCCTACCCTGCACACACCTCTTGCAGTCACTACCACAATGCAGTGGGGACAGACAGTGTGGCAAGATAGCTTAACACTAAAAGTAGACCAAATGACAAAAAAGACCCAACATTCTATGGGATGAGAGGCGGGATAGGAGCAAGGGATGATTGATGACAGTCTTTGCAATTGAGAAAACCTCTACAAGTTTCTTAAGTTTTAATCAAACCAGAGCACACTTATTTGCAATTAGAGGTAAAATGTAACTTAAAGACTATTACTTTCCTTTCATACCGTGTGGAAACTTTACCACTAAAAAATAAACATATGCCTTATATTGGTAACCAAAGTCAGTAGACACTAAACAGTATGTTCATATTTGTGTGAGTATGCTACAAGGACAAAGTTAAAAACCAACCTCAGAAATATGGGTGAGTCATATGTAGTCATTTATAAAGTTTGAGTAAGCAAATAATTTCAACTAGATTATAAGATTTTTTTGGGGGAGGGGGGTGTACTATTATGTACACATTGACACGCAAACATCTGTATGCATGTTTGTAATGAATACCTAAAAGTTTTTAAGTCAGTAATTGACTTCAGTGTGCCTGCAATATATAAACACATAAACACAAACCTATATACACATACACACACAGAGCCCCATCCTAAGATACCATCAGGTTATGGTAACTATGCAAAATGTCATATCAAAGAATGTGGAAGAAGCTGATAAAGTCAAATTTTATTTAATGGAATAAATAAAATTCAGATAAAATCTGGGGTTAAAATCTTTTAGTCTAACTGAATTAATTATCTGTAAGTGGATCAAAAGAAAAGAAAAAAAAAAAGATCAAGATGCTTATCGGCTGCCATATTGAGAGCAGTCCTGAGGAGAAGGACTTGGGGCTGCTGGTGGATGAGAAGCTCAGCATAAGCAGCCAATGTGTGCTTGCTGCCCAGAAAGCCAGCGGCATCCTGGGCTGCATCTAAAGAAACGTGGTCAGCGGGTCGAGGGAGGTGATTCTGCCCCTCTACTCTGCTCCTGTGAGACGGCACCTGAAGTACTGCATCCATCTCTGGGGCCCCTAACATGAGAAGGACATGGAGCTGTTGGAGTGGATCCAGAGGAGGGCCAAGAAGATGATCTGAGGGCCGGAGCACCTCTCCTATGAAGACAGGCTGAGAGAGTTGGGGCTGTTCAGCCTGGAGAAGAGAAGGTTCTGGGGAGACCTTCTGGCAGCCTCCCAGTACCTAAAGGGAACCTACAAGAAAGCTGGAGAGGGACTTTGTACAAGGGCATGCAGTGATAGAACAAAAGGTAATGGCTTTAAGCTGAAAGAGGATAGATTTAAATCAGATCTAAGGAAGAAATTCTTCACTCTGATGGTGGTGAGGCACTGGTACAGGTTTCCCAGAGAAGTTGTGGATGCCCCATCCCTGGAAGTGTTCAAGGTAAGTCTAGATAAGGCTTTGAGCAACCTAGTGTAGTGGAAGGTGTCGTTACTCATAGCAGGAGATTGGAACTAGATGATCTTTAAGATTCCTTCCAACCCAAACCATTCTGTGATTCTAAGATTCTATTTCACTTTTATTGAATCAAGAACTGAGAATATTGGATGCATGTGTGGAAGAAACAGAACATCTAATATCCAGACTGCAGAGCAGGGCTGGAGAGATGTTTCTTCTTGATGTTCTCTGATCTTTGCTTTGTCTGGTGTCATGTAGGCCATCTCATTGTCAAAAACCCCAAAATTGTAGCTATAACATCAGCCACAGAGCCACATATTAATAGACTGGGCGTATCTGTTTCTTCCAATGTCAGTGCTCACAACTGGAAGGAGATAAGAAAAGATAACCTGTGCCCCAGATTCTCTTACCAACTGTTCCAGGGCCCTGAAGTCTCTCTTGATCACCCTTGGACTTCGTGTTGCAGCTTCATTGCCACCCATGTGGAAAAGCAATAACAGGTAATAGTCCGAGGGCCATACCACGCTTGGAAGTTTCCTAGCGATGCCCTTAACCTGGCTGCTAGGGAGGCAGCAGACTTCTCTAAGAGGAGGGTCTGTCTGGCATATCGAACCCTCTGTTACCCTCAAATAGAAGTCACCTACAGCTATTACTCATCTTTTCTTCCTCATGGAGGCGGTTGTGATGTGACGAGTAGGCTTTTCTAACCCTGACAACACTTCTGGTGTAGATGGACCGTCATCCACATCAATCATTGATGGGCCTTCCACATCCAGAGCTTCAAACCTGCTGTACAGAGGCACCTAATAGAAGATATTGTGTTTATAGGAGTACATGGGATTTTATTTATGGTATTAAAAACATGTGAAGGAAGGCAGTAGAGAATGGCAATCAATTTGTACACTATTAACACAGTTGTTAGATTTAAACTTGATTACTTCTTTAAGTAACTTATTCAAACATCCGAAGTTTTTGCTGTCCAGTACAGTAAACAACACTCTGTCTCTATCCATTATTAAACGTGTTTGTTAATTTGGTACCTGCCTAATATTAGCTGCCCAGAGGTACAGTGTCCATACTATTAACCAAAACAGTTAAAATATGCTTACATTAAAATAATTCTTGAATTGCAAAAGCAAAGACCACGACAGGGAAACAACATTGTAGACTTAAGATTAATTCTATAATCTTGATTTGATACCTTTTGCAGGTGTGCCATGGTACAGTCTTAATATAACTTGATATTACTTCTATCCTCCAGAGTTTTCAGTTTCACTCCATGTATGGACACTATAGTAGAAAGAGTAGAACTTAATGCCAGATGTTTACTATCAATGCTTATTTAAACCACTGCTGTTAGTAACAGGTTAAGGCCAAAAAAACAAGATCCTGATTTCTGTTCCCTTCCTTACGTGCTGAACAATCTTGCGGAGTTCATTTAATTCTATTCTGCTCTGATTTTCCCATCTCTCAAGGAAAAGAGTAGTACAGCTCATTAATATTTTTAAGTACTTTAAGAACCTCATACTAAAGGAACCACAGAAGTGAAGAGATTTATTGCTTTTTTATAATGTAACAGCTGAAAGTCAAAACTCGTAAGCTGTCCCCACATGATGGTTATTAATTCATGACTCTAGTAAAGAGGCAAAAGCTCCTGTATTAGGGATGTGAACAGCACAACTGGATTTCACTTCCCTTCAACCCAGTAAAAGATCTGCTTCTCACTTCATATGACTTGAATCAGGCCAGCAAAGTTCACTAAAATCACGAGCAAAGAATACTTGTCCTAGGTGGATCAGGGTCATACTTCACAGCTACTGAAAAGACCTAAACGTCCATCAGTTGCTGGAGGCAAGAAGAGGTCTAGCTACGTTACAGCAAGTGGTGATGAGAGCCCTGTGAGTTAAGGGCTCAAAATTCTTCCAGAAGAAATAGTGCAGATGCAACCCTAAGAGCTAGACTGAACAAAACCCAGATAGTTCATTTTTTAACATCTTCATTTAGGAAAGCTCCTTAATTAGCACTAGATATGCTTAGACTTCAGGGGGTGGGGGTGTGTGACAGTAAGTCTTATTAAAATGTGTTTGCCAGGCTCCTGAGAGAGGATCCTCAGGCATATGCTATTCAAGACAATGGGAAAAAAGGGAAATTAAGCAGCCAGCAAAGCTACCATGGAGCACATCCATCTGGATGAGTCTAAGGTCAAGTCTACACCACAGTGGCGCAGACTGCTGGACCTGCTTCAGCCACACAAACCCCAGGATTGGAGCGAAGGGTACCTGGGGCACAGATAGATCTGTGGGGTGTCTGCTCCCCATTCGGCATATGTTCCTGCCCAGTTCACCAGAATTTGTGCAAAACAAGACCAGAATCAGACCTGTTATATTCAACCAAAAACAAAAAGAGAAAGAAGAAAAAAAAAAAAGTCCTATTTCAAAGTGCAAATGAAATCCTGGTTTTATCCTGGAGAGCAGAGCAGGAACATTTTGCTTGCCTTTCCAAGCACTAACACTAGAGACTCTCTTGCATGATACCACGCAACACCTCCTCCTCCGTATGGACACCAACTCACTGAAATAAACAGAAAATACTTTCAGCTTTAACCACTCCCCAGCTTTGTGTTGATTAAGGATATGGAGGGCTCTGAACACATCTTCTTCTTAGCACTGGGGCCAGGGCAGGAGAAGCACATCAAACCTCTTTTCTTTTGGCCCCCACTGCCACCTTTTCTGTCCGTCTAATCAGACGTGCCTCCCAATTCACCATGCCAAACTGGCACATGATGTTACAGGGCAGCCAGGTGAGCTTACTAGTATTCGGAACACAGCTCCTTTTCCAGAGATCATGGCTGCTCATGTTATGTGATGCTGCAGCTCGTGGGAAATAGGAAAAGAATTATAAGTCTGTATAAGATAGACTTGAGACTCCTCTGTAGAAAAGACTGCAAGGCACCTGAGAGGTTTAGTAGCTTACGCTGCTATTTTTATGACAGCATAGTAAATATCTTCAAATATCCTCCTCGTCCCCACTGCCACTTGCCCAGCTACCATCAGTATTACTGCTTGCTTGACAAAGACTGGGGGGGAGGAAGCTGGGAGAAACTAGGGCAAGGTAGAAGAGCTATGTGAGAGAAGAGAAGGCGATACCCAATACCCATAAAAAATTTGTTTTTAATTCCCTGGCTATCACAGATAGTGGCTGCTGCTAGCATTTAAGATAAGATTAGTTGGTGTTGTGCTATCAGCACCTCCACATTTTCCCTGCAGGGACTCCTTCTGACAGGCTGAAGCTGGAGGCATGTCTGAGGATTAACACGAGCTAATGATTATACACTAAAGCTTTGGAACTGTCGGACTAATAGGATTAAGCAATACCAGATGCAGGTCCCCGTTCAGGTTAAAAATGCACTTTTTACATTACAAAGTCAGACAGATCCCTTTGAACATGCAATGAATATGGATGTTTTCAATTATCACAGTCTTCCAGGGCTATACGATATGGTAAATTAATCCCTTTAGAACATCGGAAACAGGACAAAATAGCCTTCTTGAAGCTGAAATCCCTCGTTTTAGATTTTCTTTCATGGGGATAAGCAGTGGTGCACCACACATAATTAATCTTATTACAAACAGAGAGAAAAGAGAAATATATAAAAAAAAAGATGGCCAAAAAAATTGTTTAAATATTTGAGAAACTAAGGGGTGAGGGAGATGGGAAAACTTTTAAATCAACATCTCTTAATTAATTTCCAAAACAGTGAAAAACGTGGAGATATTGTTCAACAAATGAGAGTATTTTCCTGTCCTTCAGGCAGCAGCAGAACACAATAAGTAATAATATTAAACAAAGTCTTTTAGGAAACAAACAATAGAAATATTTTCTTTAGCAGAACAAAAGGTTTTCAAACACATTCTGTTCTGCTTTGAAGGGTTCATCCTCAGTAAGTTTGGTCAGTAGAACATCTGAAGTGGCAAGAATTTGGCCCCTTCAAATTTCTCTATGCCAAGGTTGTAATTTCTGAAAGGAAGTGAGTAAAGAGGAAAAAATAGCTTTGAGACAAAGGGAAATGGTGTCATATTCAGGGTGACCGGGGCCCCAGCCTCTTTAAAGTTGAATCTTAAGAGAAAACATAGGAGTGATGCAATTTGGCAGTCAAAAGTAGCGGAAGCGAAACTTTTAAATGCTTGCTATTTCAGTTTGGACGAGTATCCAGAGGTTCAGTAGCTTCTGTTGAAAAAACTCAAGTTTGAACAAACACTAGTTCTTCCATTTTATTTGAAAGAACTTCCAGAATAAAAACTTCATGAGCAAGACAGAAGAAAGAGTGTCTTTTGTAAAATCCAAATGGAGATTTATAGCTGTTCGAATTCTTATCATCTTGATACTTGCATGGGACTTGTCTTCCACTGATGATCAGCAGCATGTAGAATACTCCAAGGCTGAGTTTAGACTTTGTACGCAAGTTAATGCCATTTAACTTACAGGATCATTGGTTCTCACCCCAGAAATCAATCAATCACTCTGACTTTCATTAAAGTTAGAAGTGATGCCAAAGCTCTTTTTCTTTTGTCATATCAAATAAGTGTATGAAGAGGGTTGGAAATCAGTACTTTAGAATAGGGCTAGAAACCTAACACACATCAACATGATTCATGGTGCTTTTTGGAAAGAATAGAAATAAGAAAGCTGGAGCAGCTTGCTTCTGGAAGCAAATATAAGACGTTGAAAACTGCAAGCAAAACCTGGACACCAGCTGGAATTTAGAAAGAAAATAAATGCTTTAAATTCAAAGGCTATCTTATGTAAATTCACTCCTAAATTTTGATGTGTTTTATTTTTGACAAAAAAAAAAAAAAAGGCAAAATACAAAGTAGTTACTTGGTATTCTGCTTTATTTTCACTTCAATTGGTAACTTATGAAAACAGGTAATTCAGTGCATATAGCTAGTCATTAAAAATACCTACACTAAAATCCTCAAATGAAAGGTGAAACTGAACAAAAAGAAAGATTTCCCCACATTTAGCCGACATTGCAGCATACTGCTCGACTGTTTGAAAACTTACAATGTCAGAACATATTTGCTAAGGGATATATCTATGAACCTACTCGAGGGTAAGAATGTGAAGGTCTGATTTTTTTAATAGTTCCCCTTGCCTGCAGTGAAATGCAGGTTATTTCTGCATATATACCCAGGAGCATGTTCATATCAAAAATACAAGGGAAAAAAAAATATCTAAATATGACCACTATTCTTATTTCCAAGCACTGACTTCTCAGACTGACTTATTTCTCCTATTCGAAACTAAGCATTATCTTCATCATCATCATCATCATCATCATCACAATCCTCACGTGGAGAGCTGAGAGGAATGTACTCTGTAAGTACAAAAAACAGTAGAACATGAGCATCAGCATTTTAATCACCATACCTAAATGTATGAAATAATCCTCATGTTTCTCTCTCTATAATGATATATTATTATGTAAATACAGGATGACATGATGACAAGACCTTTTTCTGGAGTTTTTGAAATGTTCCCTATATCCCAGGCATTACCTCTACTTGAAACAGAGTGAAGAGTACAATTTATCTTCTCCATTCTACAATTAGAACTTCAGAAAAATGTGGCAAACTGTAAGGACAAAGACTGTAGCCATCCACTGCCATTAACAAGAGAAAAGAAGAGTGTATTGTAACCAGACCCTTTCATTAAAAGTTTCCCCATCTCTCCATGCGTGCAGAGGTTACTGCTCTTCTGCAGCACTTATCGACAATGAAATGGCAGTTTGGAATATGGATTTGAAACACTCCTGTCTTCCTAAAAGACAACAGTTCAGTGGAAGGCTCTGCTCTTCTTCATCAGCTTCCTAAATGCATTTGGGGTCAGCTTAGTGTCAGCTATGATTCATCTTGTAAAGCTTTATCAGTTTACACTCAGAACAACAAAACCGTGCGCCTGATCACAGTGACACACTAAGCTTAGTGGCACCTTTCAGACAGGTCTTTGTAAGAGAGGTGAACAAATTAAAAGTTTTGCCCTATCCTCTTCTTTTCTCAGTTTGAAGTTCTTCTGGTCACCATCAGAAATTATTTCTTCACTTTGTTTGCACTGAGTTCTGGGACATTTTTCAATGCCGTTTCAGGGGCCTTAATCTTATAGTAGGAAATTTGCCTCTAACAACATAACTGAACACAGAGATATGTTTCATCTTCTTATCAGTTCAACGAAATCTCTTTTTCTCTTAATTTCTTTTGTAAAAGCACTTCATGTGTGCAGAAGAGATAATAAAGTGATGTAACAGTACAAAAATGTACACAAATTGTGGGAGAGGTGAAACAAACCTTATAGCTACATCAGACAAAAGCGCAATCTGCCAAATAATCTCCCAAGATAGCCCTTTTGTCAAAAAGGGCTAGTCATATAAGTGACCACCTTGAGCAAGATACAAATGTGTCTGAAAACCAAGATAATGTAATCATCTCTAATATAATTACCAATTGTTTATTTACATCATTTCACTCTCTCAGCCTACTCTGATGGTTTCAATCATTTAACTTTCATCTCTGTTTGACTAAATGTTGTGGGTTTAACCTGGCCAGCAACCAAACATCACACAGCTGCTCAGTCACTCTCCCCTGCCCATGGGGGATGAGAGAGAGAATCAGAGGGGTAAAAGGCAAGGAGAATCATGGGTTGAGATAAGAACAATTTAATAATTGAATTCAAATAAAGTAATTATAACAAAAACAATAATAATAAAAATATGATATACAAATGAGTGCTCCACAGTGCAATTTTTCAACACTTGCTGACCAATGCCCAGCCCATTACAGTTAATGATGTCAGAGGAAAGAAATCTCAAACCCACTGTCGTGGGTTAGGCCGTTCTGGCAACCAAACCCTACACAGCCGCTCACTCACCCTCCCCCACTCCCAGGGATGAGGGAGAGAATCAAAGAGGAAAAAGAGAAGAGACCCGTGGGTTGAGATAAGAACAATTTACTACTACTGCTACCAATATATATATGTAAGGATATGTACAAGAATAAATATATACAAACAAGTGATGTACGGTGTAATCCCTCACCACCCCTTGACCAAGGCCCGTCTCATCCCAAAGCTGCAATCCCGAAACAGGTAAATCCCAACACCGCAATCCCGGATGACCAGGAGGCCCGAAATAGAGAGTGAGAGAGAGAGAGAAAGCACTCAGAGAGTCCAAAAGTGAGAGTCCCGGAAGGGGAAAAGCCCTTCTTTCTGACTGACCATCATTTTTATACTGGGCATGACGCTGCATGATATGGAATACTAATTGGCCAGTTTGGCCTCAATCCTAAATCACAAGGGGAATTGTGGGCCCCTTGTCCCAGCCATGCTCCCCTCTTATCCTGTTGTACTCCTGCACACTGGCAAGAACACGGCAGCTGAAAAGTCCTTGAGACCTCAGTGCCAACTACAAACATCTGCTTGCAATCAACATTTTTCTCAGAGCGAGCCTCTGAGTAAAACCAAAACACAGAGCTCTTCTAGCTGCTCAAAAGAAGAGCTAACTCTGTCTCAGCTAAAACCAGGACACCCACATTCCCAGCAGAAAGAGAGAACTTCCTGGCCAACTCATTTATATATTGAATGGGATGTCGCATGATACGGAATATCACATTGGCCAGTTCAGATCAGTTGTTCTGGTTATGTTCCCTCCCAACTTGTTGTGCTCCTGCTCACTGGCAGAGTATGGGAAGTTGAAAAGTCTTTTCTTAGCAACAGCTCAAGACACCAGTGTATTGTCAGCATGTGCCTCATACCAAATCCTGTACTAAATCCAAAACACAGCACTGTTCTAGCTACTAAGAAGAAAATTAACTCTATCCCAGCCAAAACCAGGACACTGAAGCATTTCTGTCATGATTTGTCTTTCCTATACTAATAAAACAGTTCAGATCTGCTACAAATTTTGGATCTATTTTTGGAAAGTTATAAGAATTAGTCAATTCATAATTGTGTCAAGTACAAAAATTAGCCACATTGAGGAAATTGCATATTAAGGAGGAAAAGATCGAAAAAGTTAATATTCATCTCACAGAGATGAGATCACAATAATTCCACAGAAACTGTAGAAATTAATAGACAAATGTTTGTACAGAAGAAGCACTAACAATCAAGATAGAGTCCTGATTTTGAAAAGTAATTCATCTTATGAGACACAGACATAGCAAGCTCTTCAGAGCAATTAGGTTTAGTGTGCAAAATTATTTCATGCATGATGTTCTGAAAAAAAACCCCAAACATATATTGATTTGAATTTTTAGTGACCTGTGTGATTCAGTTAAGAGACTTTGGTCTTGGTTGTAGTCATCACGTATTCATGAAACCTAAACATTTAGCTTTAGTCTAGGTTATTTAGTCTTTTCATTAAAATATTTTGTAAGTAAATTACATTTGAGTGATGAGAATTAAGCACTGAAAATGTAGTGTTCCCGAGACAGAGATACAAACTGTAAAGGAATTAAAATTAGATAAGAAATTCAGATTAGAACTCCAGACCTTAGATGCACAGAACAAGAATTTGTTTTCCACTAGGTTAATTCCACTAGGATTCCCAACACCCTACAGTGACTCTAAAATATAAAGGTATTGTCTTGGCCCACCAGAGGGAGCCCATAATATTTCATGGATGTAAAACAAACACACTGACAATTATGCAGAAAAGATTAAATGAAAGCTATAGGTACAGTACATATATACATGTGTATGTATCTGTATGTTTGCTATGCATTGCGTAGCTCTACTGAGATCCTAGTAGTCGTGTCAGAGCATCATGAATACCAGGTCAGTAACAAGTGCATTTCCATGAAAAGACACCAGGGACAGATACGTACAACTGTATCTTTAGAGGAGGACCAGAGAGTAGAAATATGTTGAATGGGAAATAAGACCAATTTGACTTGTATTTAATATCAATATAGCATATGGATAAAATTTTGGATATCCAAAGGTGTGATCATGTATCAGTTGCTCACCTTTTATTTCACAAGAAAGACAGACCATCAGTCTGCTGCAACAATGCAAGACAAACCAGAGTTGAGATTTGTATGGGCCTGGGCAGAATCTAGCTAAGATATGTCCTGCTTAAAGACAAGATGGGGAAAGAGTGTCAGTTGCTTCTTACCACCTCTGTAAGTTGGCAAAAAAGGGAGAGTCAGGGGCACAGCAATGACATGCTACTTGTTACACCATATTAAATATTGACTGGGAAATCTTATTCTCCTCAGTTGCTCCTAGTAATGTCACTGCTAAAACCTATCCTTCCCTCCAAAATAATTTATTATCCTTGACTACGTCTTAGTATTGTCCTTACCATTCTTTCTCACATCCAGAGGAGGCTGAGGACAAAGTATTTAGCATGAATTTGGACTAGTTTGGGATTTCGGCTTTTAGACATGTATTTTACTCTGCAATCACTATGATTTAACTATTTCTAAAATCCACAAATAGCTTTTTTCATTTTCTGTCATCAATTAATAAGAGAGTGACACAAAAGTGGTCTAGCTCTTTGGCAATTTGTCAAACAAAAATTCTAATAGTTTTAAATACTCTACAATTCTTTATTGACTATCAGCTCTTTGCAATGCCGACATCGCTGTGTTTTCTATAGAAATTAGATTAAATATTGTATCAAGTAAAATTTCTAATCCTTGTGAAATTCAGTCTTCTACTTTTCAACCACTAATGTATCAAAATCTTTACCATTTTCTGTCAACAGTCTCCACTCCAACTTGAGATACCAGCTGTTAGGGTAAAGGACATTCCAGTTTTGAAGCCTATTCTCTCCTCAGCAATGTTATCGGGGGTTTTTGCTATTAATGGTATCACAATTAAATAAAATTATTTTTTTACTTTTTTGAGTAAAATATAAAAATATTTAATAGAACTGTTATACTTGATCTTTTTAAGTATTTATTTGTCCTGTGTCTTTGAGTTTAATTTATATGCTTATTTAAATAAACAGTAATAAGAAAAGTGGAAAAAAAATCCAAACAAAATTTGAAAATATTTACTGAAAAATGTGGATCTCATATATGACATGTTTATTAAGTTAGATATAACAGTGACGCTCATCCAATCAAACCAAAATTGATACCATATGTCCAACCAAACTAGCACAGCTTGAACATTGTCACAACCATTTGATAACAAAGACTCTACCCTCTCCTGTTAATAAATCACAGAGAAATAATAATGTTTTCTTAACTATTTTAAGCTTTTTTAACAGATTCACAAATTAAAAAAAAATCTTATAAACTATATTGCACTAAACTATGTTCTAAAACCTAGCAAGCCATTTATTTGTGACTTACCTATTTTAGAAGACTACTTAATCTACTGTAGAAAGGAAACTTCTTTTTTTTACTGAATATGACAAAAATGAGCTAGATTAGAAAGTAAATTATCCTACTGCTTGCTACTGACTCTCTTGACCAGCACGTCTAGCTAACTCCACTTATCCTTTCCTATCGGTAGACGAAAGATATCAGCTGTATCTTTACAAGTCATAGATAATGAAGAGTTGAAGAATTCAGGAAATTAAAACAGATTCAATTAATTAGTTGCTATTGTTAAATAAACTCTCAGAAGATGTGTTCTGTACCAATTCATCACAAGATTTAAATAATACTTCCTATTGAAAAATTATTCTCATTATCACAAATATCTGGTTTGTTACACTAATGAATTTCAGGCATCTCAGTACCTCATTGCCAGCATCACTTTTAGGCAGTATTAGATATGGTGTACCATTAGCTAGTCATCGAGCCTATTATTAAACAAACATGAAGCAGATGTGGCTCTCAAAGTGTGATTACTTGTAAAACCCTTCAAATCCAAACTCATACAGTCTCCCTATAGTTTTACTCAATTGATTAACTTCAATCTGTTTATCACTAAACCACTCATTTAATTTAACAATCCACTAAAGCCTTGGTTAAAATGCATCATGTGTCCCCTTCTCAGGCTTTAAATAATTACCCGTGTCGACTATGTCTTCTAATCTCTTTCTTAATGAACATCTCTAGCCCTTAATAATTTAAAAAGATGTCAAGATGAGTCTTAATAGAAAAGGAAATGTTTTAAAAGACATAAACAATGGCAAATATTTAGATAGTGGAAAATGAACAGCTACTTTTCTGCTGTCGGACTGGTGGCTATCAGTTGTCAAAATTAAGAATGGAGAAAACTTATAAAGAAGGTGATTCTGTGCCAGATCTAATAAAGAATTTGGTGCCTCAACAAGGAATTTTTTCAGACTTGAAGACAGACTGCAAAAACTGGCTTACATGCTGTAGTGCTGAGTATCACAAAATTTTGTGTAAAGTTGCTGGTTCCCAGACTGGATCTAATCTAAAAGACTCACACCTAGGCATCCCAATTTGGTACCTTAAAATGGGATTCATAATAGCCACCACAGTGGCCTCTTTACAGAGATCTTAACTGATCTTGGTAGTAGTGCAAGCCTGGATGGCGCTTACACAGAGGCCTGCTAGTCATGCAGAAAAATAACTGTTTCTTAGTAATTTGTTAGTAATTTCTTAGTAATAATTGGACTTAGGCTTCTCACTCTGTCAAGACAGAAGTAACTCTAGGTATGTGCAGAACGCACGTTTCTAGGTGTTGTTCTAGGCATCTGCATTGTTTCTAAGGAAGAAGGAAGGTTTGGGACTAAATTCTATTCATCTGAACAAGCATTTCAGGGACCATAGTTTGGCTATAAGCACCATATTCTGCTGAATTGCAGGCTTAAATATTTACTTTTATGTTGTTGGTTTTTTTCTCCTTTCAAGCAACAGGGAGTTTGACAGAGAGATTAGAGAAAGATTGATTTGGGTTTTAGTACGTTTTCTCAACAATGGAAGTACATTCTTCACAGTGAGTCCTGGAAAGTTTTTCTTAGTCCAGAACAGCCATTGTACAAATAGTTTTGCTCCTCAGAAAGTCTCATTAACTCCTTTTTCTCATTTTCTGAAATGGAATGAATTCTTTGTACATATGTCTAGAATCGTCATCCCAAATAAATTACCTCCCTTTTTAACACCGCGTTATGACAACTCTTGCATCCTGTGCAAGGCAAAGACCCATTGAACATAAACACTGCTGTCTGGGGAATGTTCTTTAAAAGAACTATCATGAACAAATAATTCTGCTTATCTTCACACTAGCTATCAGAGAAAGTCTAGTCCATGACATGAGCAAACTGTTTTTCTAAAAAACGTCCTGGGTAAGGAGCAAAACACAGATTCCCTGTTCTTGAATGAGACCCTTTAGCTGGAGAGAGGACTTAAAGGATCAAGATGGCCTGAAAGAAGTACGAACCATGTTAGTAACTACAGTACTTACTGCAGGCCATTTCTGGCAGTGTCATTCAAGTGGATTAGTGATCCTGGCAAGCTGGTATTTTTGTCTGAGGCAGCTTTTTTCTTGAAGCTGTGATTTGTTCTCAAAGCAGAAAAATCTGCACAATGATTCCTTTGTTTAGTTGGTTTTATGCACGTGAAGGAAAAAAAATGCGATTGCTGTATTGCTAGAAGATGCCAAAATGTGACCCAGTGGATATTTCACAGGTCTTCTCATAAAGCTTCACAGTTTTATCTTTGCTTAGGTACTGCATATTGCACACAGTAGCAGAGCTCTGTGTTTTTAAAGTGCCTAAATGTTTTGTATGTTGTACAGAGATATATTTGCTGTAGGTACTGTGGGAGACAATGTTAAGAAGACAGTGAAATAGTGGCTTTGCGAAAACTCCAGGAGCCCCAGAAGAGGTAAGACCATCTCTTTGCACAGCCTCAGCTGGAACTACAACTTTGGGAGCCAAAGGTAGAAGGCTGAAGAGGCATCTGGAAGCCTGTTACATTAGCGAATCCCCGGACAGCGAGTCTTGTTCTAGTCTTGAACCCCTTCGCTTTTTTGTAGTGTCAGGAATAGGCAGAGCTAATTCAAGCCCTCATTGAGTTCTTGCAAAAGTGACAAAGGTTATTCAGTTCATATACTATGTTTGGAGTTCCAGAAAACTCCTGACAAGGTCTTTCCCTAAAAGCTAATAAAAACACAAGTTTTTGGAGGGCATAAGGGATGGTTCTCTGATGTACTTATGAGTGGTTAAACACTATTAAGAAAAGAGTAACAATAAACAGTCAATATTCAGTATAGAGGAAAGTTAGCAGGAAAGTCCATCAGAGAGATTTTTCATAGGAACTGTGTTCATCATATTCATAAATTATCAGGAAATAGCAATTTGAAAGAAGATTCTATAGTGATACACAACAGTTTACGGAAGAAAATCTAAAATTACTAAGGTTTGCACAAGAATTTCATAATAGAGAGTGACAAGGAAAAACAGATTAAGTGGTGCTAAATTAAAAATAAGGAACAAAGAGAAAATATGTTCTCTAAATTAAATCTTCCTGGAAGGAAAATGGATTTCAGAGTTACCGTGGACAAGTCTCTATAATGCTCACTAGAAATGAAAAATAAAACCCGAATGTTAACAACTGTTTGGAAAAGAACAGCAAATAGAACAAATATGTATAAGCCCTGGTGATGACACAGTTTCAGCTGTGATATCCCCATCTCAAAAGAAGTGAAACAGAACTATACAAGACAGGAACGACAAGAGAGGTGAATAGTACAGAATGTTTTCTGTAAAAGTAGTAACCACAGAGGCTCTTCAATCTAAGAAGGAGATGACCAAGAATTTGACAGCTATCTATAAAATCATTAATGACATGAAGAAAGTGAATAGACTCAATGAAACAATTATTAGGTGAAGACCTTATACCTCAGCCTCACAATATATGAAATATAAAATTTGCCATGTTATTTTATGCAACGTAGACTAGCAAACATCTCTGTCAGAATTGCTGGAGTTTGAGGGAGATTCAAAACAATAGATAATATCATGGATGAGTACCGACAACATGTTTGGAACTGACTCTTTGAGATAGAGACTAGGCAATAAAAGATGAAAGTTATGCAATAAACTGACGAAAGGGTATATTATGTGCTCAAATCAGTCTTTCTAAAGGAAGAGAGACCCTTACTCAGGCTCAATTTTTTAACTGAAGGCATTTCCCCTCACATACCCATTTTTCTGCATAGCATGGATCACTAAGGCACTATGCAAGGACTCACCATATTGCCACATTCAGCTTGTCCACAGACATAACATGGATCTGAGAATCCAGTGAGAGCAGCCAAGGCGTTATCAGGAAAATCATCTAGGTGGAATAACAAAGAAAATCTCTCCCTCTCTTAATAAAAAGCTGAAGAATTAAGTCACTCGACATTCATATATAACTCTTGAATAACTCATCCACAAGTACTTCCAAAGAAAGGGAAAAATAAATCAGTAAGGAAACAGATTTCAATGTCAAGCATTAAAGGGATAATTATAAACAATAGCAAGGACTTTTTTAATTATGAAGAATACCATGACAGTATGCTTTTAAATCACATATAATGGAAAACAAGGTGAGTCACATAATCATACTCCTTTTGACACATAACAATCTTCATCAGCAATTTTCATCCTGCCCCCGTGTCAAGACTGTATAAAGGGGGCAGGCTCCCTGAAGTATGTGAACATGCATGTAATCTAGTACACTGAAAGTCCTTATGAACTCAATCACAAGAATTGCATCTTCTGAAACTGCTCAACTTACTGTAGAACAACTGCTGAATAAGATATTATAAAATTTTCATTTTATAAAATGAAACATCTCTTAGTATATTTAAGAAACTAGCATACAAGATTGAAGACCTCGTAGATAGAATATTTATGATAAAGCCTAAAATCCCTTCAAAATTTGTCAAATGCAACCTGAGAGAGCTGATCTTCAGTGTGGTGGTGTTCTGACTAGTTATACACCCTGTAAAGCTGGATGAAATATAATCACTGGGGCTGAAGCCAGAGTATTAACTTTAGATTTAGGGATTTTTTGGTTTTCTGTTTGATTTTATTATTGGAACATAGTATAAATTCCAATACTCAAAAGACATTTACTTTTACAAGAATTTTTGTCCCAAACCAAGTCTGATATAGGAGTGGGCATTTATAATCTGACTTGGATTTCCCATTGGTTTTAGATTCTTCTGATAAACATATAGTGCAGCCCAAGAGCTTAAATCTAAAAATTGAATTTGCTGAGAAAATTAAGTCTCCTAAGTAAATATGTATATAATAAATGACCACTACTTTGCAGCATGCACAGGAAATCAGTGGAATACAACAGGAGAGTAAATGGAACTTGGTTGCTTTATACTTTTCAGGAACATTTTTTATTATGCAAAATTAGCAGGATAATAGCATTTTATTTCTCAGGATACAACCCAGCTGACATTTTTTCCTTTTCCTGATATGTCAGGTTTAGATGACTGACATTTTTATAGGTGAATGTTCCCCCAAAAAGGCAATCAGTCACATTTTTCAACCATTGTTCTACCTGAGCAACTGAGGAGAACTAGAAAAAGCTCTTACAGGCTCTTTAAAGGATCTGGTTGGTAATTTCACCTACTCTGGATGAGGTTTCAGGTCCTAGCCACACAACAAATATAGAGCCCATGAGCAGCACAGGTGAGACAATAATAACCTTACCCCACTACAGGCTTAGGGTTTCCCCTTATTGTGTGCTTTAATGGAGAGACAGAGATTAAATTAATGATTAACTAAACGAAGGGAATATTTGTTCCTTTTTTGCTGTAGCTTCCATACTAAAAGACAAAATAAAACATTTCCCTTGTAACAGAGGTAACCATGACAGATAAGTAAGGATGGTAAATAAAGTTCCTTATCCAGATATAAGTAACTTATCCAGATATATTTTCCTTGAGAGAAAACAAAAGGGAGAAATAAAAGGCAAAATCAATCTTACAAAGTCTTTTTAAAAGCAAGGCCAGTTCTTGATGTATTCAAAACCATGTCAGTGTCTGTGTCTGAGAAACCATCTCAAAAGTTAAAGGACAAGAGACTGTCAATATAGGAAGAAACATTAAGCAAATGAATGTCATGAGGTGAAAGTCGAAGAACTCTGGAAAGTGATGGTCCTAAAAACAAATTCACCTATATGTTCTGACTGGATTGTGATTTAATCAGATTGCCAGAGTTTGTTCAGAAACACAAACTTTTTTTAATATAGGATATATCTTGCTGCTGGTAGAAGAATCATGTTCAGAGAACTGGATGGACTAAAATGCTTGCAGGAACTTCACAACAGATGTATGAGATGAGTGGTATAAGCAGCAGTGAGCAGTTCCTCCACAAATGAGAAAAGATCTTTGTCAAAGGAAAAATATGACCACCCCTCATTAACTAGAACTTCTGGAAGTTGAAAAAATAAAATTTAAAAAAGATTTTCCTAAAACGGGTCATAGATGTACCAGCAGTTTTTTTTAAAGTCTAAAATCCTATTCAACATGTTTTATTTCCTCCTCTTCTGGAAGACTATTGTATAAACATTGTCTTCACTTTCCCTTCTTCATCCTTCTCTCACCTTCTCCGACTATGGTGGAATTCCAAACACAGCAATCAAACTCCCGTATGAGTCAAATTTGTGTTGTACTCAAAGAAATAAAAGAAATTATGTCATCTCTGTTCTCATTAATGTCAAGAGGTGTAGTTTAAATTCTACTCTTTAATATTTTTCTATGATTGTCAGAGAGAGCTTTTGAGGGTTTTGGTTTTGCTTTTCTCCTACAGCTTACAAAAAATTCAAAACACTAAGGCATAATAATTTCTCACTCTATAGCTATTTAGAGAAATCATTCTGGCTTAGTATTTTAGCACTTATTTTCGTCTTTTGGATAGGTAAAAAATTAAAGGTGTATTCTGAATACAAGCAATTCTTCGAATTACCAAGTTGAATTCCAGAGTAAAACCATGCTGCCCAATGCTGGAAACAAATTATTTGTACCTCTTTGTGTCAATTTTGTTTGTTAATATTATTTTACTTATTACTTCAACATAATTTTTACAGTGTTCATATAATTTAGGATCCTAAATCTTACTTTCAAAATCACATTGAAGTTAGTACTACAAGGAGATTTAAGCATTGCAAGAGGGATTTATCTTAGGTGTATGCATTGACACAAAAATCACAAAAGTAAGACAAATGTATATTTAATTTTCTTAACTGAGTATTTGAGATACAAAGTTATAGAAAATAATATGGTTATCCAGGGAGTGTAATTATGAATGTGAAATCTAAAAGATTATGCCATTGATTTCAGCAAGATGTAGAGTGTTCAGAAATCTGTTCTATTGGAGAATAGATTTCTATTCTAATACTACTAATAGTAGTCTATTGGAGACTACTCAGTTCTGAAAGTTTCAGAAAAAGGAAAATAGTTCACTTTGGCAGACATGAATAATTTTTATCAATACCATGTGTCCTAATCTCTTTAATGAACAATGATCTTACACTCCACAGAATGTAGTTTTAATATCTCCCAAAATCTTTAGCCGCAGTGGTGTTATAATTCTGAGCATTTCTATTGTCCTGTAACTTCCAAATCTTTTTTAGAGTTACACAAAATTGTTGGCCACAAGAATGTTGTGTGGACCACTGCATTCACAAATACACATTAGTGCTTTTAATTGGTGGTTTTTTTTGCTTTTTTGAAGGTTCTCTTGTTCTTGAGCTATGCAATAGGAAACTGAATGTCCTCTGCTATTTATTCTCTAACATTTACCATTTTTTTCAATTTTTATCCTCTTTCTCCTTCTTCATTTCCTTTCTAAGATTAAAAACAAAATCCTTTTTCAGTCTCTCCAAAGTGTTTTTCAGCTCCCATAGCAGACTCCTCTTCATAATAATTTCCTTCCTCTTTCACTGAACACTTTTAACTTTTGCAATATTCTTTTTGAGATGAGGAGAGCCGTATTGCTAGAAAATTGGAATTTTTAGTTGTGAGCCTTACTGCTAATTTTTTACAGTAGTAACATTGTATCTATATCATTCAATTTATGGAATTTAAAAGTTTTTGAAGACAAAAACTGGGTAGCAAGAGATGGTTTTCCCTGGACTGTCCCTTCCTAATCGCTGGTTTTACTTAGCATGATGAGAGAGTTCTGAAGTTTCTCACAGTCCTTAGAAACACCTAAGTAATTCTTATGACTTGGAACTGTGCTCTTTCATTAATCACATTCCCTTTTGACAGTATATATGCTTAAAACATTACGTAGGATCTCAGTATAGAATCCCAAGGTGTTGTGCTATCAACATCTACTGTCAGTTTAATCTCTTTTTGCTTGCTTTCTTTTGGCTGATACTGATCTATGATGTTATATTATTTTTCACATCATTACTATTTAATTTCTACAACAACCCTTTTATATGACCTCTTTCAAATGTTTTTGAAAGTCTCACTAAATTGTACTTGGTCATTCCTCTTCTTCTAATAATTTACTGAAATATCAAAAAAAAAATCAAATAAGGGACATGTAATTTTTATTCGAATAAAAAATCATGTGCATAAAAGTCTCCTATCAGAGAATAATTTTCGAAGTGTTTTCATTACTAAGTTTGGTGTAGAGGAATATAAGGTGAAGGTAGGGGAGTGTCACAGAATGGGACTTTACAATGAACAGCACAGATTTTAAGTACCTGACTGGCTCAAGTGGCCAACAGAAAGTGCTTCTGACAAAGCACTTACAAATCTCATCCTTTGGCTCTTACTCCAAGCCAGTGGGCTTTCACAGCACTAAATCCTCTTCCAAAGGAAAACATCTGAACTCGTGATTCCAAGGATCAGGAAAGGTCAAATCTCGTTAACAAAAGTTGGAGAAGGAAGTGCTTCTTTACTCAATTACTTGTTATTGAGTAGCTCAGGGAATGCGGATGGTGGTGAGCTCTGGGGACACCCTTTGGTAGCACATGGGAGAGAGCCTAGCTTGAATGAGCAAAAGGAGGATCTACCTAATAGCACCTAGCCACGTAACTCAGGAGACCTAGCACACTTCTTCTGGCGTACTGAGACATGGGGTGCCAGCAGTCTTGAGTAGCAGGTAAGCTCCAAGCCAGATTAGCAGATCCTGTGCTCTTGGAACTCCAGCCTGGTGGGAGCAGCTTAATAATAAACAGAAAATTTCTAGTGGAGCAGGGAACTAAACTGAGGCCACCAGCTTATCTTCTTGTTAGGATCCCCTCAGTTGAGTAAATGCTTTTATAACCTGTCTTTTAAGAAGCTAAAAATATAACTGTTTCCCACTGGGTAGTTTCAGAAAATTACTGTGGCTTAGTAGCTAACATTTCTTTTCAACAGAAGAAAAATGTTTCTTGATTATTTATAAACAATGTAATTCTGGAGCTAGGGGAGCGATATGACCAGAAGATGCTCAAAAAGTACTCCAGTGAGGCCGTCACTTTAAATAATTTGTAAAATTTTGTCATGGTTTGATGTGGAGGTGGGGGGGTGGTTCTGGTGGCAGGAGAGGGGTTTTGCTCCCTGCGACCTCCCCGGTTTTGGAACCGGGTTAGGCTTAGTTCCGGCCACCAGATCAGACTGCCATCCCCCTCGGGGTTGAGCCAATAGGGCGCCTCTGCGAATTGCCCTATTTAAGTCGGGACAAAGGAACCGGAAAAGGTGCTTCGCCCAGGATCGAGCAGAGAAGGGAGGAGGGCACTGCCCCCGCTCCCTGGCTCCCGGCCGGGTGGCTGCCTGTGTCGGGCTGGCGCCGCCCACGGAGAATGGCGGCGGCGGAGCCAGCTGGGGAACTCGGGGGCACCCCACTCCCGGGGTGCCCACTGGGCTGAGTTCACCTGGAGAGGACTGAGATCTGAGAGAAACAGCCGCATCGACACCAGGTCAGTGAGGATGGAGCGGGAGGAGGTGTGCCAGAGCCGAGTTTCCCCTGCGGCTGATGGTGAGATAGCAGGCTGCCCCCCTGCAACCAGGACGGCCTCGGTGGAGCAGAGACCCACTCGCAGCCCATGGGGAGAAGATGCCTGAGCCCGAGGATGGTCGTGTTGGGGTGCACGGCAAGGCAGAGAGGCATCTGGAGTCTGCGTGACGACCCACGCCGGAGCGAGTGGCTACAGCTCCCTAAGTACCCGAGACTGTGGTAAAGCCCACACTGGAGCAATCTGTGGGGAAGGATTGTTTCCAGTGGGCTGGACTCACGTTGGAGAAGTTTGTGAATTTTTCCTCGTGGGTAGGGGATCCATTGGAGCAGGGGAAAAGGGTGTAAGGACTCCTTCTCCTTTAAGAAAGAAGCAGCAGTAACAGCACGGAATGAACTGACCTGCACTCCCCCAGTCCCTGCCCCCTGTGCTGCTGGGGGGAGGAGGTAGAGCCGGGAGGAAAAGGAAGGGGGGGGGGGAAGGTGTCGGTTTTAAGATCTGGTTTTGTTTCTTTCTGTCCTCTCAAGTAATCGGTTTTTGTTTCCCTTTGTCCTTCTAAGTAATCATTAATAAACTGTTTTGCTTTGAGAAAAGCTCTGCCTGTTTTGCCCAGGACCATGGTTGGTGGGTGCTCCCTCTGTTCTTGTCTCAACCCTCAGTCCTTTTGGGTTTTTTTTTTTTTCTCTCCTCTCTACTTTACTGGAGAAGGAGAGACTGTGTGAGTTTTAGTTGCTGGATCAGCCTAAAACCACGACAAATTTCTAGAAGAAGAAAGAAGGGGGAAAAAATCTTCCTTCAAACAAAGCTCAGCTCCATCCCATGACTTTCCTTCAGTACTAACTTTTCATTTGATATGCAGTCAACTCTTCGGTAAATACAAATATTACTTCAGAATTTGAGAGCAGATAAGTCTGATGGAGAACAGTGCAGGAAGGAAGCACACAGGTATCCCAGAGATGTTTTGCTTTGTGAATAATGATGATGATGATAATTAATAATTATTCTGTGCCATTGGAGAATTCCACTAATTGTTAATCTCCTGCTTTAAAAGTCCTAATATTTTGTTTCTGCTTATTGCTAACTACCAAGTAGAATGCTAATGGAAATCTGGACGACTGATATTTAAATAATCATAACTGTAATCACATTAACTCTTTTTTGTCATTAACCTTAAATTACAATACTAGATGTAGAAAACTGGTTGAGGTCAAAAACACAAGTTACAGTAGGAATTATTTTACATTATAAAAACGGAGCTCCTAACATTTCAAAAGGAATAAGCATAAGAGATTTTTTCTTGAAAAAGAATTAAAATCCTTGGGATTTTGAGGTGATTGGTGCTGTATTAGTACAAGGGTTAGGGTTAGTAGTGCATGAGTAAAAGAAAAAGTAAGTAAATTATTACATTTACGAAAGTACACAATCCACTAATCAAGTAACCAGCTAGTCTTATTGCATGTTTTAAATAGCAATAGTTCAATCAAATAGGTGCTTTTGGAAATTTTACTCAAGTAATTTGGTAAGTGAGTTCCCCCTCAATTTCACTTAGGATCAGCTCTTCAAATAGAGATCACATACCAGGATATGAAAGTCCTTTTGTCTTGTCTGCTTAAGGACTAGTTACACGAAACCCAAGCATCTCATGCAGTAATTTTTTTTTGCAGAGGTAGTTATCTTCACTAGTGCATTTCAACACAAGATCAAAGCCATTTGTGGTTACTTTTCTATCCATTTTAGGTAATTTCTAAAACAGCTAATATTTTTGTCCTTATGGCAGAGTGTTTAGAAATGAAAGAAAGATTATTTTTTTTCTTGCAAAGTTTTCATGTAAATTGTCTCTGTTACGCAAATACTACATTAAGATTTCAGGATCTGTATTTATTAAAGCTTTCTTGACAGTTTTCAAGTACTTAGTAGAAACTGGCTCTGTCTTGTTTCTGAACCAGCGTGGTTAGACATGTTTGCCAATCCTTGTAACAATACATGCCTTGTTGTATACGGTGTTATCGATTAAAGGCCACTCACTAAGTGCCAGAATGAAACAAAAAGGAGTGCAAGTTCGGAAAGAATGGCAAAATTAGAAAAACAAAAGTACCAGTGACCTCATAACTGAAATTTAGGGCATAAGATAAAACTGAATAGGTAGGTGGATGAAAATTTTGAAACCAGTGGCATTTTCACAAAGTAGCAATCTGTGTAAGTCACTAAAAAAACATGTGTGGGGTTTTAATCTTCTTGCTCTCTTCACTCATAGTGTCTCATTTTGAGGCAGCTCTTTATTTTTACCCTGGAGAGCATGATGAAATAAACTGCCAAACATCCCTTACACCTCCATGCCATCTAATTATAGCCTGTAACACTCGAGAATGCTGACAGTGCTGAGCTATTGACTCTTGACACTCTCTAAAGCACTTAATTATCTTTTCACACAAGCCCCTTTCAGACCTGTCAACTTCTTTGTATTGTTTATGAAAAAAGTTGCACATTAAGATTTCAGGATTATGCACCTGAAGTTGAACTTATGCATACACACGGACAATAAAAAGGAGAATTTAATAAATGACAGGAGGAGAGATGAAAGAATTTGATTTGATAAGACTTCTCAAGTAAGTAAAGAAGAAAAAATTGACCCTTTACAAAGATTCCTGGGATAAATCAAAAGAATTTGAGGTTTTTGATTAATTTTACCAAAGACTAAAAGAAAAAAACAAAACAAAACAAAACACCAACAGGTAAAGAGTATGTATTATTTATTCTTATTCTGTGAGATTAGGATCCAGACTTGGAACATTGTCTCTTTTTAACAAAAACAGTAATTAAGCACCCCAGGAAAAAAAAAAAAAAAAAAAAAGAAGCTAAATTTGTCTTAATCTCCTGTGTTCCCTGGGACCCTAACAAGTATTACCAAAATCTAAAGATTCTTTAGTTCAATGAAATACTTGTGGGCAATAAATTCCAAATTACGTAAGTGATATAAGTGATTTTAAGAATTTTGGAAACTTTTCTATATTAACCTGTTGAAGTTACGCCTTAAATAGCATAAATTGGTGTAGAGGAATATAAGAGATTCCACTTCTATTTCCATTAGGAAACAAGATGTCAATCGTGATGCCTGTACTCATGTGAAACACTAATTGCCCCCCATAAATTGTAGTCACTTACACAGTATTTAAAGCAGGACAGCCTGCAACTACAACTTGATGACTAGATGCATGGAAGACAGATTTTGCAACACTTGTGATTTCCTATAAAATTTGAAGATTTAAACTCATTCATGTGACTTAGCGTGATTCTACATGAGTATGTAGAGAAGACTTAAAGTGTGTGTTGCATTTGTGCAGTATGCTGTCTTGAAGACAGTTACATGCATGTCACGTTAAGTCATGTACTCAACAATCTAGTGAGTTCATTAATCTAGTAGTGACAAGACTCTGAGTCTGAAGATCAAATATGTCTACGCTTACTATCATTTGTTGTCTTATAGTAAAATAATTTTAAATAGTCAACATACTTCTAAAAAAGAAATTAGTTCACAAACATTTTCCGAATGGCAATATCCAAATGACAAAACCAAAAAGTCTTCCTAAACAATCACATTTTAAAATATAAGGAGTTCTTATGGAACATAAGCACTGATATGAATACAAAAACATGATTTTGAGTTTAAAAGAAGAAAATTCTATTCCAAGAATTCTGTAAGACATATCAGTGTTTTCTTAGGTATAAATGAACAACCGATATATTGGAAATAGAACATCTTTGAGAAGCTATGGCCTATCATACCATGCACGTATCAGCTTCCTTTCTTTATCACAAGACTTACTAATCATGCCAATTACGTATGTGTGAATTACTGTCTTGTGACTGAATGTGGAGCACTTAAAAGTTGGCATTGAGAAGATTAACAGAAATAGCTGCATACCTCACATGTAGGAGGTGTCAGGGCAGCAAGGTTATCCCGTGGTAGTGAAGTGACCAAATGTGTGTGCAGACAATCAGGGGTTCAAGATCGTTAAGATTTTTGCTAGGTGACCCCAAATACTGCACCTTAAACAGGAAAAAGTGGAAGACATTAGCTAAAAACCTTTATTTGGGTTTTTTGCACTCGCTTAAAATCTGTGTGTGTTAAGTGATCCTTTCTATTAAGTACATGTGGAAAGCAAGCCACATGAAAACAAGTGAATTTCTTAACTTCAAATACTGATCCCCAGAAAGTGGGAAAACAATTAGCTACAAACATCAGTTTGCACTTTTTCTAAGATAAATGCTTCTCCATGTACTTCATGCTCCTCAGTTTATTTGCACCAAACATGAAGCAAAACGATAGATAAGGATATAGGAAGCAATTTTATTATGACATTCTAATTATACAACCAAAGAGAATATGAAGTCCACAGCACCATCAGTAATTACAGTTTTTGCATTTATAGCTATTTCAACTGTGTTTTGACGTCATGACTTAACGGAATCACATGTGCTCCATAAAATTTATTCCATCTCTACATTTTACAGCTGCTTTATTCTTGATCATAAACTCTCACAGAAGCTTTCTATTTTTCCAGTCTACTTTTCCCTCACATTTTATGCAATCACTTCTTAAACTGCTTTGGTGACTTGGAAGACTGCTCCTCTTGCTGCTCTAATGATTGCTCTTTTGCACTGTTTCAGAGATTTACTCTACTGCTCCAATGATTTTTTTTTTGTCTTTAGCATCACTTCTGTGTCTTTACTTTTTGCTCTAGCATCAGCAATTGCTTGAAACATGTGTGGTAGCACACCACTGAACTATGAGATTTGCTTTACCTGGCTTGTCAGGCAGTTAGTGTCATTTTGTCAATCAGAGCACACGAATTTCTGGACGTTCCAGGTTATAACAAGCGGTAGCCTGTACAAGGCATGGATACGTGTATTATATGGAATGGACATGCTTATTTCTTTCTTGAAACCTTTATCTCATCCAGGTGAATCTTGTTTACCTGCCCAAGTAAACATAGATATTCAGAGGGAGAGAAGAGGCTGGGAAGGCTTCACCAGTGTACCAGGAGAGGTTTTTCTTCGCAAAAATTTCATTGTAGTGTAATTATGTGGTTCCTAGAGTTCCGTGTAATTAAATTGTAAGATATCTCTTATTTGTAGTCAAGCTAAGGGATTAAAAAAAAAGTTCAGCTTTGTTTTATGATTCTCCAACCATTCTCTAGGTTCTATATATCATCATTCAATTATAAGCAAGAACCACAGAATTACATATCACAAACGTTTATTTTAGAGGGTTATACACTCTCCATAAATATTTGCTGTGGGTCAAACTTAGAACGTTCTATTTAATTATTTTTCTTCAGTAATGGCCATGTAAATTCATTCTGAATGTGAGCCTCAGGGAAAAAAGAAATTGGTTACTTCTTTTCCTGTATTTTGAAAAGACAGTTAAGATAACTTTTTTCCATAATTAAATTATCCCCTTTTTACTTTTCTGTACTCTGTAAGTCCCTCTAATCCTATTCGTAGAGTAAGCTGAAAGAGCAGTTAGTGACAATGTTCTTCCTCTTTGAGAAAGAATCAGATTGTATTTGAGGCTATTTTAGGTTTTAGTAGCCTGATTTAGACTTCTCAGTCTTCTGTAAAAGAGCAAAAAGCCACTTTCAACAGCTTTTCACATAAAACTTGTTGATTTCATTCTTGAGGTCATTTCAAAACAAAAACTCTGAAAGAAGTAAGTGTTCCCCGACTCTCAAAGACTCGCTAACGTATTATAGCTATCTCAGTAAGATTCTTACTATACATTTAGTAAAATGAAGGCAGAAGATACAAATTCTTATCAGTATTTCTAATGTTAATTCATAAAGAGAAATACATCCTTTGAGACGTAAATCCTATCTTGTGCTGTATAGCAGAAATGAGACAGAGAACGATTAAGGAATGAAAATTGTCCACATATCTGTGTATTACATAAGTTTAAAGGTGGAATCAGAACAGCAACAACAAATCATCAGCTTTACTCATTTTTCCTAAAATTTGAGGCACTATCTCTCACTCATTTGTAAGAATAAAATAATCTCAACATTATAACCAAAGTAAATAGAAAGGAACAGGACCACCTTGTCCTTACATTCAACTGAGATTTAACCAAAATCAGCACGAGGAAGCACTTGTCTTCTCTGCCATTGTATACAAGCAGCACTCCATCCTGCAGTATGCTTACTCTCACTTTTCTGCTTTCTCAGCCCTTTTCTCCACAGCTGCAACACATCTGGTGTAGAACAAGAAACACCACGCATTTGTGTCAATCTTAAAGCCTCAATTTGATCTGTATGTTAGGAGATGTTCAGCATTCTCATAGATTCACATGCTGTCCTGCTTTTACTCTCTGGTATTCACTGATAGCGTGTTAAGCTGTTCATACTTAAAAAAAATTAAAAAAAACCCCAACAACACAAAATGTAAAATATGTTGGCAAACTGGAAAAATTTAAAAGAGATACAAGACAAGGATGAACTTAGGAATATCTGTCTCACAGTAAAAGACTAGAGAAGATCAATCAATTTAAGTTCCCTACAAGCAGAGCTGATGATTCAGCTCTAAGTAAACAAAGAGAAAAAATATATTTTTTTTTAAAAAAACAGCTGCCAAAGACATAACAGGAAGTGGAAACTGGAAGCTAAAACTATTATAGAGATAGCATTTCTATAGTGGAGGTAATTAAACAGCAGAACATTTTACATTCTTTGTCAGCTGATATCTTTATATTAAGACTTGATGCCTCTTCTAAAAACCATGCCTTGGTCCAACAGGAAATTGCAGACTTGAAACAGAAACCACTTGAGAAAATTATTCCATTTATCACTGTAGCATCTTCTGGCCTTGAAATCTATTACTTTACTTGCCATCTTCTTACCTTAACTATATTACGTTGCTGTGCTTGGGACAGCTGAACAATACCTTTTATGAAAATATAATATTAGCAATTTATTAGATACATTACACATAGTTTGATAACTATGGGGAAAAGGAAAAGAGTTAGCAAATCTTGAACAAATGTCTCATAGAACATCAACAGGATGCCCTCAGGTGTTACAATAGGCCACGTGCAGTGAGTATGACTGTGCAGTGGAGTTTAGGAGGAATGACAGACAATACAGGTAGAGGTGCTCAAGATCTGTACTTAGACCATCTCATAGTTTGCATGGTTAATACACAGAGGCGTGTGGCCCTCAACAGTTTCTGCAGCACATCTATCCCACATATAGAAGACAAACGTCCTGAGAAACTTTAGATTTCTCAAATCAGGTTTCCTTTGACCACTGACAATGAGGACCTATTTTCACATAAATTTTAAAAAACAAAAGAGAAATAGAATCATAGAATCATAGAATCATAGAATGGTTAGGGTTGGAAGGGACCTTAAAGATCATCTAGTTCCAATCCCCCTGCCATGGGCAGAGAAATCCTCCGCTACACCAGGTTGCCCAAAGCCTCATCCAACCTGGCCTTGAACACTTCCAGGGATGGGGCATCCACAACTTCTCTGGGCAACCTGTTCCAGTGCCTCACCACCCTCAATGTAAAAAATTTCTTCCTTATATCTAATCTAAATCTCCCCTCTTTCAGTTTGAATTCATTCCCCCTTGTCCTGTCGCTACACGCCCTTGTATAAAGTCCCTCTCCAGCTTTCCTGTAGGCCCCCTTTAGGTACTGGAAGGCTTCAATAAGACCGCCCCGGAGCCTTCTCTTCTCCAGGCTGAACAGCCCCGACTCTCTCAGCCTGTCTTCATAGCAGAGGTGTTCCAGCCCTTGGATCATCTTCACGGCCCTCCTCTGGACCCTCTCCAGTAGCTCCATGTCCTTCTTATATTGGGGACTCCAGAGCTGAACACAGTGTTCCAGCTGGGGTCTCACAAGAACTGAATAGAGGGGCAGAATCACTTCCCTCGACCTGCGGGCCACACTTCTTTTGATACAGCCCAGGATATGATTTGCTTTCTGGGCTGCCAGTGCAGCCTTAGTATCCTTGCATGAACAGTAATTCTGTATATTTCTCTGATGTATTTTATTGCATTTCTCTTCCTTGTATAACATTCTTCCCTTGATTCTCTTAAGCATTCAAAACAGCCCAACAAAAATAAACAAAGATGAATACTAAAAGAAAGGAGACGAAGACCAGACTCTAAGCATGGCCTTGGTTTGTGGTTTAACGAACTTATGAAGAGGATAATTGTCTATTTCATCTGGGGTCTGTTGCTTTTATGTTATATTTAATTACATATGGAAATATTGGTACTCCAAGACACAACTGTGTTTTTCGTAGAGTAACGCTTAACAGAAACTCAAGATTTATTAGTACAGACATGGGGACAAATTTTTTGCAGCTTTTCCTCATTTTCACTCCAAATATTAGCCACAGAAAAGAAACATAATTCAATTTTTGTCAGACAAACAAAAGTCTTCAGGGAAGCTGTTTGAATGCCAAGTTTCAAAAACATGCACTTCATTCATTCATATATCAAAACATGCAAAAGAGGAATACAGCCGTTCAAATTTTTGTTTGCTTAAACAAATTAATGTTAGCATTGTTTTGTACCTCACACTACATTTTTTTTTGCTTCTCATTCCTTTAGAATGTATTTTGTCCAAAATTTGAATCTGTACCTAACACATTCATTGATGCAGTTACACCAGGATAGAAAAATTTTAAAAGCTACAACAATAAAAATAATTAAATCAAACCACAGACAAGGAAAGCTAGACTCTGTGAGGGACATTCCTGTCCCAATTCCAAACTGAAAAGTTTGCATAAACTCACCTTTCCCTCTCTGAATTTGATTTTTTTTTAATAAAAGTGACTATAAAATACCATTTTACTTATTTTTACTCTTCAAATGAATGACAACATTACAAGATATAGAAGTAGCTTTTAAAAAATTGGGAGATAAGTTTTTCTGATAAAAATGGAGTACAGGTTAGCACGTGCATCAAGTGTATAACATATAGTTTTGTGGATGAGGTCTCTGAAAATTAAATGAGAGCTGATGTAAATTTTAACAAGGTAGTCATGCATTCTGAGTGCAAAAAAGAGCAAACAAAAATTATCCCTGTCCTTCAGTCTATTGGTAATTTTAGAATTGACATAATTCAAGGCAAAATACCTGAAGAGTTTCTATTAATTACTTTTAATGCCAGTATTTATTAATTCTCTGAAATATCATACTTCAAATGGCATTTGTAAAAGTAGGGAATGTTAGAGTTAGTTAATTTTATTCTTTTTTCCTTCTCCAGAAACAAGACGTTCTAGAAATACTTCAGGAAAGACTACTCCTGGACAGAATTTCTTCTATGTGCAAATGACTATTACTACACTTAAACTTCAATGAATCATTAAAAATAGACTACAAGCACAGAGAAGCACTGTGACCTGCTTTGTGCAAGCAAGTCAAATTTGTGAGCATGTGTGTGCAAATATATGGATTTGTAAAGTTCTGACTCTCCTTATTTTTTATCCAAACAATCTTAGCAAGAAAATAAACTCATCTTGTTTTCTAGAATTAACTGGTTTTGGTCTTTTAATTAGGTAGTGACACTGCATAGGTGTGTCCTCGATTGTAGTACAAAAAGAGCAACGTAAGTTTTTGATTTAGCGTGGACTAAATAAGAATTCCTAGCTTAGAGATACTAGACAAGGAGGAAATGATTGAATAGTGTTAAATACAATAACAATTTTCAAGCGGATTAAACATACAGTATGCTGGTATCATGCAAACAAGTGAAGACCATTATTAGGTATCTTTTCTGTCAATATATATATGTTTATGTTACTTCCAGTGAAACTTTGGTTGAAAAACTAGGAGAGGAAATGTATTAACTGGAGAAGATGCTTACTATTGTATGATTTACTACGATATTTTTGTATTTTCAGTTATGTTAATTTTTAATAACAAATAGGCTTTCATTATTTCTCTCTTGCCACTCTGCCCTAAATTTGTTCAAAAAATTCAGTGCTTGTGCATCCATATAAGGTCTTCAAAGGGTCCAGAACAAAAAAAGGGAAGGTATTCTCAGAATCTCACAATTTGTTTAAGAGATAAAAAGCCTAATTTAAAACCAACCAACCAACCAAACAAACAAACAAAAAAACCAACAAAACGAACACTCAAATTTTGAATATTCTTATCTATTCTTAACAAAATATTCTTAACATAGTACATGTAGTAAATTGGAAGATTGCTATGAATACCATATGTAGTTGCAATTTGTAACTACAATTCACATAGTCTTTTTAATATCACGAGACATCAAAAAGAAATAAAAACCTCCATACATAAATAATTTTGTAACAAATCACCACAAACGTCAATTTAACACCATTTGCAGTTGAAACAACTTTACATTAAGTGTAAGTTACTTATTTCCTAGAAATATTGTATTTAAGTTCAAATACTTCAGAAATATATGCCTACAGATTGTAAAGCCAACTTGTATGACCACATTCTAGAGAACCAAGAACTACACTCACAGGCAGCTATTTTACTCATAGTGTATATAGTGTAATTGTGCTGAAATACATGCCATACAAAACAAGATTTTTTTTTCAAGTGATGTTCTTTTAATTACATTTATTGGAGTAGTTTTTCGTAATATACAACACTATAAGAATCAATTTCATATTTTAGTCTATTTGGGTAATTTATACATACAAGTGCTGTGGAATAAAAGAGAAGAACATTTTCTAATCGGAAAGTTTGCAACACTGGTGAAAACTGCTGCAGCAAATGGATATTATCATTAAGAAGACGTAATTCTTATTGTATTAGTAATTAATTAATCTTTCATATATTCAAATTAAAACATATAAATAAAAAAAACAATGTAAGGAAATATCTTCTGCCACTTTGAGATAAATTGCTATAACTTCACTGACCTGAGGTAGTTACATCATCTTTAGAATCACTTGCAGGGCTGCCCATTTCCTTTTTCAAAATGCGAAACTGAAATGTTTTGCACATTTCACTTTGTCATCTTCCACACTAAGATGACGAAGACTTTCCTTCCCTTTTAAACACAATGACAATCCACAATAAATGTTAATCTTGACTTGTGTATTTGAAAGTATGTAATTGCTGTGTAAGCATTTCATTACAACTACTGTGAACTAAAACCCATTTTTAAAAAATATTTGCCTCATAACATCATGATTGGCTTGGTCAGCTGTGCCTTCCAACTTATTTTCCCTGAAAGCCATCTTGTCTCCAGTTTCTATGGCCTTGCTACATTTAAAGCATGGAAAAAAGGGCACAAAATACCCTGTACTATTCTTACTTCTCCATCTGTGTTGAGTGGATATATACTGCTACTACGAGAAATTTTCTGGTTTACTTTGAAGTATAAAGCATGTAGTATGAATTAAAGAGTGCTTGAAAACAGTGATCCATAAGCAGAGTATACAATATGCTGACTTTTGATAAGTAATTTGTGCTCACTTATTCTGAATGACCTTTGTAACTTAATCATTCTACCAGTCATGAATTACAGAGTCATTAAAGTTGATGTAGGTAAGATATTTTACATGCTACTGGTATATATGGATTCAAATGGCAACATTGGATTTAAATAGCAAGGTCTGGATTCAAATTTCAACAGTTCCATTGCTCATAAATTTATTTGACCGTGAGTTTTGCAAAGGAAAGTTACGAATTTCAGATCACAGTTCATAACTTAATCAACACTCCTTCCCACCTTACCCATTCACTCAAGATTCTAGAAACTAGGATCTATCAACATGCACGTTTATACGTCTGCAAAGGTGCACTCATATGAGTGTAAATTTACTTTTAAAACAGAAAAATAAGACCTTTCAAGTCTTTAGACTGCGTAATTTTTGTCTCTCCAGAATTTGCAGTCCTGACACTGAATTCCATGAGACCTCTGTAAGGGATAGATGAAAGGTTTCTTGATCTGCCCTTAGAGCTTTAGTCTTTCAAGATTATGGTGCTAAGGACCTAATACACCACATGTTTCAGCTACTAAATAACATCTGTGTTGCTTAACATCTGTGGTTTTTTTTTTTTTAATCTTTAAACAAGAGTGGGCTTCGTATTTTCCTCTGACTTCTAGCTTGTATGTGTCCATGGAAATACTCCTCTATGCTGCAGTGAGGGAGAGCAGAAAGCAAACACTTAGAAACCCATTTGTTTAGCTGAATTATTTCCAGATTGTCTGAGAAACAGTAAAAGGCTTCTTCTTTGTATTTATGATCCCATTTCCTGTTATTGTGCACATGCATCTAGACGGTTCCATGATGATTGCAGAAAAGGACCTTGAACAGTTTGTACTGATTATGTTATGTGAGAGAAGCAATTTATTATAACAAGAGTCCTTCAAGAGTTGCTCTAGGTCTTGTTTTATTGATCAATATATGAATGAGCTTGATTTATATGTAGAGGGCATGTCTTTTTAAGGCTAACCCTCAAAGCTCATTCCATTGCTATCCCTAAGAAGATATACAAGGTCATGCAGTAGAGTACTAAAAAATTAATTTACAATACAAAATACTATTTTCCTGTGTGTTTCATCTCATTTGTGTTATTTTAGCTCCCATTTCTATAACAGCAACAGAAGCAAGAAGTATGTATGTCATTTTTGTTTACATGGCTTTAATTCATATTGCTGTAAGTCCATGGTTACTTTTCATTTTAAATCAAAATTCAATAAAATATATCAACAAGAAGCAGATAGTTATCTCTTAAAACAGGTCTTTAATTGCTTCTGCTTTGATGCTGGACAAAAAAAAAAAAATAAAATCTCCAGAAATCATATAACTGTAAGGCTGCTGGCAAAAGTGTCTTGTTATCTAAAGTTATATAACTAGAAGGAAAGGTTGAAAGGCACATATCTACAGATCTCTTTGGACTTTTCTGAGGAAGAAGCCTTGGGTATACTTAATCAACAAATAAATAGATAAACAAATAAATAAATAAAGGGGGGAGAAAACAAAAGCATCAAAGGAGGAAATTTCATGTAAATTAATGTTCTGGGGATGCGAGACCTTATTTGTAAGAGCTGGTCTTTTTGAGTGAGGACAGGAGAAACATCCTGGTTTCTTCTAGATAATTTCAGCATGGTTTTGCAGTATGATAAAATTACTATTTTGGTTTCCTTTGTCAGGTGAAAAGTGATTTACTGCACCTGCCTAAAGTTCCACTTTTTCCAGAACTTTAAAAAACAAAATATATGTAATATACTTCATTAAATTCATACTAGAGTAAAATTTTTCTTTAAAAATAGCTTGTCACCAAATACCTTTGTCAAAGCATAGCAATATCCTATTATTTAAAAGCTGTCTGAAAAATTATTTTCTAGTGCAACTATGTCATAAAGTAGTTATAAAGATGGTAGAATTGCTAGAAGATTCTCAAACTTAAGTATTTACATGTCGCATTTAGCATGACATATGTATCTTATTCTTCAAAAAATACAGATGTGTTCAGAAAGATTTCTGGATTGCTATTACTAGTTAGTTAATAAAAGAAAACTTCACTGCTATATATCTGATTTTGTATTGTGACTATGAGTAAATATTTTCAGTGGAAAGAAGTCAGAGAAGTTCTCTAAACCAAATCTATTTATACAGGGAGTGTGTCTTAGTTTAAAGCATGTGGCCCTATCTGATAAATAAAATAGACTAAGCACAGTAGTTAGTTCAGTCCTGTACACTCAAAGGCATGTTCCTTTGATTCCACTTTTGTTTTCAATGAAAAGAAAAGTGTATCTGAAAAATCAAATGCAAAAGCCAGCTTTGTTCCTAACCTCCTCAAATCTCTTAAGTTTTCTTATTTGACCAGGAGAAAAAAAGGAATCACTATTGGTCAATCACTGCAGTTGAAATGGATTTTGAGAATGCCACCCGAGAAGCGAAATTTCTGGCACCTTTTGTCTGTCCAGAATAGAAGTTGGGTACGTATTATTTATGCAAGTACTGCTATGTATCTGGGCAGCTTGTGCACATGACTAAAAGAGTGAGATTAGCTTCAAAAGGGTAAAATTCCCTGATCATTTCTTTTCTAGGTGAGTGTGCTTTGAGAGCTTGTAAGAGCTATCTTAGTAACAGGAAAGGTGGAACAGCCGTGAGTACACATACCTGCTGTGTAGAAACCACTTCACATGACATATACTGTTTAGAAAGTAAATCCTGTTTCAATGAACAAGCAATAAAACAGAGTTGATTCAAACTACAGAAGGCAGTTCTTTACAGAACAAAATATGCAGGCATGACAATATTCAGCCTATAGTTGGCATATCTTATTCTTTCTGCCAGGAGCCCATGGACAACTCCCTAATTTACCAAGTGCTTTGATTTGAAGTGCCAAGAGAAGTAACCAGCTGGGACTGCCATGAAGTGGTCACTTAAGATTGTCGTGTATGAAGAGCAATCAGTTCATAAGGAACAGCAGGATATCATGGATGCTGTTTGTATGTGAATATGGATGAACTTTTGCTAAAGGCAGGGATCTAGGTTGTGATTTTATAGATGAAAGAAAACCAGAGCTTTTAAAACGCTTATTCAACAAAAATGTTTAATCTTTTAGGTGTAAGAGCCTCTTAAAGACCATTGACGAATGCTGGCAACAGACAGAATGCAAAAAAACTCACCACAGCAAGTAACTTTAATTAAGCTTTCCATCAGCCTGAAACTGTGGCATGCTTAGAGATCTTCTTCCTTGTTTAATATTTTATCAATGTTCAAGCAGATAAATAATATTATATTATAAATACATATAATAGAAATTGCGTAATAAACAATGTATGAGAGCTTGCTTACCAAGATTTTCCCAACTCTCACGACTCTGTTTATTAGGCTTCATACTGACATGTTGGATAAGCCAATTAATTTCAGCACAATGTTTCCAAACGCACTTACCGCAATCATAGTCTTCAGATGTCTTTTAAAAATAAACAGGAATGGACATTTCTATCTTACAAATTTTCAGATTTGAAATTAAAAATTTTAAAGAGTTTGCAAATCTTATTTTATTATTTTATTTATTTTATAAATATTTAATTGTTATTTTATTATTTTAATAATAAATAATTTAAATTTAAATTATTTATTTTTTATGTGAATTGTTTTACAAATCTTACAAATTTTTAAGATTCCTAGACTCATAGAACCATAGAATGGTTTTGGTTGGAAAAGACCTTAAAGATCACCAAGTGCCAATCTCTGTGCCATGAGCAGGGACATCTTCCACTAGATCAGGTTACTCAACGCCCCATCCGACCTGACCATGAACACTTCCAGGGAGGGGCATCCACAGCTTCTCCGGGAAACCTGTTCCAGTGCTTCACCACTCTCAGAGTAAAGAATTTCTTCCTTATGTCTAATCTAAATCTTTCCTCTTTCAATTTAAAGCCATTGCCCCTTGTCCTATCACTACATGCCCTTGTGAAAAGTCCCTCTCCAGCTTTCTTGTAGGGCCCCTTTAAGTATAGGAAGGTTGCTAGAAAGTCTCCCTGGAGCCTTCTTTTCTCCAGGCTGAACAGCCTCAACTGTCTCAGCCTGTCTTCAGAGGAGAGGTGCTCCAGACCTCAGGTCATCTTCATGGCCCTCCTCTGAACTGATTTCAATAGGTCCATATCCTTCTTGTGTTAGGGGGTTCAGAGTTGAATGCAGTACTCCAGGTGGGGTCTCATGAGAGTGAAGTAGAGCAGCAGAATTACCTCCCTTGACCTACCGGCCACACTTCTTTGGGTGCAGCTTCATGATCTTGCCAGGGATAGAGGTGAGACTGACTGGCTTGTAGCTCCCTGGCTCTTCCTTTTTCTCCTTTTTAAAAACGGGAGTTATGTTTCCCCTTTTCCAGTCAATGGAAACTTCACTAAACTGGCATGACTTCTCAAACAAGATGGCTAGTGACTTAGTAACTTCATCCGTCAGTTCTCTCAGGACCCATGGATACACCTCATCAGGTCCCATGGACTTGTGCACCTTCATGTTTCTTACATGGTCAGAAACCTGATCTTCTCCTACAGTGGGCAGTTCTTCATTCTCCCAGTCCCTGCCTTTGCCTTCTGTGACTTGGACTGTGCAGCTTGAGCTCTTGACAGTGAAGACTGAGGCAAAGAATTCATGGAGTACCTCAGCCTTATCCATATCCCGGATAACCAGGTCTCCTGTTTTCTTCTGGAGAGGGTTGACATTTTCCCTAGTCCTCCTTTTATCACTGACACATCTATAGAAGTTTTTCTTTTCACCCTTGATGTCCTTGGACAGATTGAACTTGATCAGGGCTTTAGCTTTCCTAACCTGACCACTAGCTGCTCAGACAATTTGTATTCCTCCCAGGCTACCTGTCCTTGGATGCCGGGGAAGCCTCTTTCAGCTCCTTAAAAGGACTATGCCTGTAGCCCCTCCCACACTATCAGAACCCAGCCACATAAACCCAGCACACCTGGGAAAGGAGCACACACTGCTGGAGATTAAAAGTGAAGCAGAGATGCATCTGCAGTCTATGGAGGACCCCACACCAGAGCAGGTGAGATGCTGTGACTCGAGGAAAAAGCCCATGCTGGAGCAATCCGATGGGTAAGGATTACATCCAGTGGGAAAGACTCACATCAGAGAAGTTCATGGAGGACTGCCTCGGGACCCCACAGTGGAGCAGGGGCAGAGTGTGAGGAGTCCTCCCCCTGAAGAGGAAGGAGTGGCAGAAAAAATGTATGACAAATTGACCACAACACTGTCCTATTCCCTGTCCTCCTGAGCCGCTGGTGGGAGGACATAGAGTCAGGAAGAAGCGGGGTGTGGGGGAAGGCTTTTTTAAGATCTAGCTTTGTTTCTCATTATTTTCTCTAATGGGATTTGTAACAAATTAAATTGATTTGTCCCCAAGTCAAGTCTGGTTTGCCCATGACAATGGTTAGTGAGTGATCCCTCTCTGTCCTTGTCTCATCCCTTGAGCATTTCGTTACGTTTATCTCCTCTCCACACTACCAGGGCGGAGGAGTGAGCAAGGGGTAATGTGGAAGCTTAGTTGCCACCTGGGCTAAACTGCAACTCTTCCTTAACAAACTTTCAGTTATTTTCCTTAATTCAGTTGAAGCTTGTTTTTCAGTATTCATGCATGACAGTGGGACCTACAGCTCACCAGAGAGCACTCATGATTGCAAATGACACCTTGTTTGGGAGGCTCATTTAAACAATTAGATCTCCACACGCCTTCAGCCAGACTCACTAAATTTCTAAGGACCAGCAAGCAGATTCAGCACGCACCCCTCTGCCACCAGGCCCATTGTACTTCAGAGTATCTCAACAGCTGCTGTGTTTAGACTAGTACATAATTCATCAACTCTTTGTTCAGTTGAGAAAGTAAGTGGAGCTGCACTCTAAGGATGGCAGGAAGTAAATGAATTTATTTACCTATGTATATTTATTAGTTTATGATAGATGAATAAGTGCTGCAGCTGTTTTCTGTGAATCCACCTTTCATTATACTGTTTTTATATTTGTGTGTTTCTCCTCAGTTGCAAAAAGAAAATCATTCCTGGGATGTACTGCTTTCCTGAGGAAGAAAATTAGTGTTTATCATTTAAAAAAGGGTAAATTTTTGAATGGAACAATTAATGATAGAAAAAGGAAAAATATGTTTCATATTGGCTACGTATAGATGCAAGAAAATACTTCTAATTTATACCAGCTCAAAGATCAAGCTGCAACTGATGTCTAATGACAGCATTGTCTCCACGAGTTTATTGATTTTACTATGAAGTCTGACAACAGTAATCCTCATGAGGCTACAGCAGAATTTATCTTGGAAGAAGGACTGTACGGTCTAATTGTTTTCACATAATTTACTAGACTATATGAAAATCTGCAGCAATGAGTACATGAAGGTTATAGTTCAAGCTTAGAGATAAGACTAAAAATCTCTTTTTTGATATCGAATAGAAATTATTCTCAGAAATCACTGATTATCCCAATGGCTTTTGACTTGAAGCACAAATAATAAATCCACTTTTATTCACTGCCCAATTGTTTACTGAGAAGGCCAAAATAATGTAAGAAATAGTAGAATATAGGAGAACACATGAGAATTCAGTAAATACATGTCTTTATTAATTCTACTAGCTTGTTTCATATTTCTGGACTAAAATCTGATCTATGGAAAAGCTAAGCAGATCTGATTAAATATTTTTTCAGTGATGGAGCCACAATGCTTAGACACTGCTTAGAAATGCTTAGAGACTAGACAGAAAACTAGATTCAGAAAACGTACATTTACTTAACTGATTTTGAATCAATTAAAACCAACTTTGAAGCAGATGCATAAGGCAATAAATTTCAAAGAGTAAAAAGAGGTACAGAAGAAAAGCAGTCCTCCTATGCCATGAAGAGGAGACAAAGCTATGTGGTGCCTTCTTTTCTGAGTAGACCACATGGAGGAAGAAATGAGCGACTAGGACTCTTTTATCTAAGGACAAATTATTCTGCATTTTCAGGCCTTTGATTTCAGATAACAAATAACATTTTTTAAGGTACCTGAGAAAAATTACTCTCTTCTCTTGATTTCTGCTAAACATCTATCTCTATTCTGCCGCTGATGTGTCTCTGTATGGACCATAGATGTGTGCACATCTCTGTGAGGAATAATTCTTGAATAGCTTGCTAAAAAGTTTTTCTCTATGCCAAATTGCCATTAAATGAGTTATTAGATTGTTGTGAGTTAAAGATGTTGTTCTTCATCCATTACCTTCACTTTGATTCCAGACTTTGACGTTTTACACAGTAAGGAATAAAGCTCCAAAGAAAGTAGCGTCAATGATGGAAAGTGGCAAACCAGAGTTTCTCTAAATGCCTGAAGTGTTTCCTTAACATGATTGAAGGGATTTTCACTGTGCTATCTCTTCAGGCGAGATACCACCTCCAGAATGCTTGTGTGAGTCCCAGAGGCACATGGACTTCACCTAATTGAGTCAATACACTGGGTCGCCTAAAATACTGGCTGACTTTTTAACTTTCTTGTCAATTTAAGATTCCAAATCCCCCATAAGGAGTCTTACTACAAATCTATGCAAAATAATCTCAACTTCACAGCATGATAAGTTAATTTCAATTTGCTTATTTAACTACTTTGAATGTTTTGATTTATTGGTTCAATTTTTAATAGTGGCTTTTCATTCTGTAGATTAATCATATGCATGTTTAATTGTCTACTTGCTTTTTAATAAGTTCCTGGAAAATACATACCCTGGCTTACTCCACCAAACTGCAGCATGGGTTACAGACTCTGAAGGCACAAGCTCACTCAGATACTTGTATTCTTTTAGGCCCTGTTTCCAAATCAATAACAAAGCGCAAATGTAACTAATTTAAGGGGAATTCAGGGAAAAGCACTGTGGAATGAACTGGAAAGGCATCATCACATTTTCCCTTCTTAACCCGTAGAAAGAGCTGTTAAACTTTTTAAACACTCGTATCAGGTCTGGGCAACCTGAGATGACCTCTCGTCCTAGAGAAACACGTGAGATTAGATTTACACTCGGAAACCTTAAGTCTGCTCTTAAAGTACTGCAATGAATCTTTCCAGGGGTCTGACTGTTGAACTTGGCATAGGCTTGTGAAAAAGCACTAGGTCAGATTTGCTCTGAGGTTTAGTTATCTTCGGGAAACACTGTGCTTTCAGGCGGTAGGTGGGAGAAATAGTGATGGTTCCACTCAGTTTCCTCATCTCAAAGCACCAGCTGACTTAATCCCAGAAAAAGAGTGAAGAATTTGCAAATTTTTTGAGATATTTAGAGATACTTATGTCAACCAAGACAGTTCCAGCACTACTCAACCCTAAATTTCTCTTCCCAAAGCTGCTGCTGCTCAGCTATTTGTGTTTAAGGAGGGAAGTAACGATGTTGAATCCCATCAGCAGCTGCTGCCTGTGACACGTGCCAGCCCAGGGTGGCAAGAGCCTCTGCCACCTTTGCAGAGCCAGCCCAGCATCGGCCCTGGTCTCTGGCCAGCACTGCTAGAGAGAGGGGTCTTTGATTTTAAATCCTGTCACCAAATGTCTTCTCTGGCACGTTTTGACTCTGGGCAATTGGATTACTAAACAAGGCCCAGCTCCAGCCTTTGCTGACATTCCATTTATTTAAACAAATTGAACCTGAGGTAGGAGGCTAGAAGGGACCCTTACAAAATCACATGTCCTTGGAAATCATTTCTTCCCTCCTTTCTTCCTCTTATTCATAGAGTTAAGAAGATACAAAAAAAAAGACCAAAAAAAACCCCAAACAACCACCAAATTGGAAAGAAAATTTAAATAAGTCAGGCTCTGTTGTTGAAAGGGAACAGCAGAATTTCTGAGCACTGCATTAAGTTCTTGGACCGGGGTAGAGCAAAGAGCCTGAACATGATCAAAGGTATTACAGAATTGCTGGCGGTAGCTGTAGGTAGCAAAAGCTTTGTCTTTCTCCCTTTGCCATCTGTTCCCAGTCCGGGGGAGGGCTGGCTGCTCCTCAGCTGCACCAGGAAGGAAAGTCATGTTGCAAAGTGCTGCCTGTGGCATCTTCTGCGAAATGGCAGTCATTTCTGCTAAGCTAAGTCCATCAATATCCTGGCTGATGGCAAGCCTGAGGTAGGCAATGCCAAACATCTTTGGCCACAGAGGAGCTTTGGACAAGCTGCTTTTTGGCTTGAGTTCTCTCTTTTTTAGTATTTTTTCATCCATTTTGAAAGCTGATGAAAAACTGATTAAAAATGGACAAGTCTTTGAAGTGTCAAGTGCTGATGTGAAACCTGCTGCGACTCGCCCGAAAATGGCACTGCAAAGGAGATAGTCTGTGTCTTGGTTATCCAAAACCATTAGGAGGAATCAAAATATGCCACAATTATTAACAGTACCAACAACTGCTGTCTCTTAGATGATTTGTAAGAAAAGTCTTGTTAAATAGAAAGCTGAATATGGTGAGCAAAATGGGAAAGTGAGAAAGAAAATAAGATCTGAAGAAGCAAAGAGTCATTGTAAGTTTGTATTTTACTGTATCTGGCAGCTAATGTTGGAGTTGTAGAATGTATTTTAGGATGCTCTTCAGTGCAGAGGAGACAAGATATTCTCTTAATTCTATTTAAGTATTTGTGTGTAACGTATGGGAAATTCTGCCTGATTTTTAATAGACCCCAACTACCCTTCACTTGAAACAAATTTCTCAAGAAGTCTTCAGGTTGGAAGCATATTGAAACGTTGGAATGTGACATTTCTGGGATTGGAAAAGCTCTTATGGACCTAAGAATTAAGACTAATTATGTTACATATTTACAAACTGAAAGAAATACCAGTGAGATTTTGTCTTTCCAGACCTACATGTATCTTTAAAAAACTTACCTCTATTCTATTCAATGTGAAAGTATCATTTTGCAAATTTTCTTATAAACCTTCTCAAACTTATGCCTCTTTAAGAATAAACATTTAAACATACTAACAACATTAACTAAAGGGTTCTATTTTTCTTTTTTCCTTCAAGTAGGTCTCTTTCAACTTGTTAACTTCCATCAGGATATAGGAATCAAATATTTTAATGAAGTGTCTGAGTTGCTCTTCATTTTTGACTTTTCAACATGTTATTTCTGTTAACTTTCAAGACTGAATTTCATGTGACTAAGTGAAGATGTGATTAAACCAGGAAGTTTTCCAACAAATAGATATCGTACATTTACACTCTCAGCTATGACATTTCAGGAAGACTGTGTGATTTGAATCTTGTGATAGCAGTGATGTTAGGTTTATTCTGTATAATTGCTTATTCCCATTTTTGCCCAAACAATGGTAATTCATAACTTGTCCATTTCTAGATCTATTTATGTATTCTAATCTTCATAATTATTCGTTGGAGAGTTAGATCATGAATAGAAAAACTCTTTATTCTATTAATACGATTTGTTTCCACCTTGTGTTCTTTTCAAAATGTTCTTTTGATATTAAATGCTTATTGCATTCTTTAGTATGTAATTACATAGATTGTTAACATGAAAATTGGGATCTACTCATATCTCAAAGCAATGGAATAATTCAAATATTTCAAAGTGCTTTATTTTTAGGGAGAAATTAAAACCTCAATCTATTCACTCTTGCACAACAATTACAACAAAAGTGATTACATTGAACTGTTGAGTCTAAAAAATTCTAAAGACTAATGACACATTATGATCTGAATTTGCAGTAAATCTCTGTTGTTCTCTTTCCTAATTACTTCAGAAAACATTCTTCTTTCCTCTCCTTTCTCCACATTTATTTGTGCATACAATTACACACCCAGATTACTCTTAGCAACGGAAATCAAAACCAGAGAAGATAGACATAAAAAGTTAGAAGGTCAAAAGTTTCCAGATAAGAACTGCCATCTCTTGGATCAAAGCTCCACTTAGCCAAGCATCCTATCCCTGTTGGTAAGCTGGAGCAGATGAAGAGAGAAAAATAAAACAATGAAAATATGCATAATATGGTGCTTAGCCTTGGTATATCTTCATGGTATTGAGTGACTATGGTTTACAGACTTGCTAATTCTTGCATTTAATAGCTGTTTTGAGCTTGACTTACCTTCCATGAATTTCTCTAAACTTTTTTGATAAGCGTATACATTCTTAGCTTCTATCAGAATCTGGAGTGTCAAATTCCATGGAATATTCTTTACCTCCACGATTTTAATCATTATTTAATTAAAACTTTCCAGTTCATATTATTTCAGAACATCTATTTGCTAATCAAAGTGGATTAAAATGTTTTACATGTGGTTTTTTATGTCATTGCCTTGTCATAATACTACTCCACCAGCACCACCTCTTCATCCCACAAGCTCATTATTTTTTTGTATAGATTTCTGGGGCAAAGTTAGAAACAGCACAACATTTAGACTCAGAGACAAGTACACCCAACAATTTTATTTTTCAACAATGTCTGAACATTCACTTAGACCTATTTTTGCTGAACCATTCCTTAGTATATTACTAATATACTAAGGAATGGTTCATATTACTATATAAGCAATAATGTCATCCCAAGTACTGTACTATTATCTCATTCTAAAATATGTTGGTATCTCACATCACACAGACACGCTGGAACTTCCTAAATTGTTGCCCTTACCTTTATTTCTTTCTGCCAAGAAATAGTATCATCCTGAGAAGAAATTATGACTCTTAACATCTAGAGTTATAGAACCTACTGCTTGAACTAATATTCAAGTAAGATTAGCTAAGGTTTAAACCATGAGACAAACAGGGTTGCTGACCTAATTTGAAACCTTCTGAAGACTCAAATATATATTTAGCAATGCAATATTAGTCATAATTAAGATTTCCTGAGGGGACAAAAGGGAAAGAATACTCCAAACCATGTGTTTAACAGATTGATACAGGTAGTGTTTCCTTTTAGGAATAATCAACAACTACCAAAACTAATGTGGTTTTAGAGACATTATTTAGTCTAGAAACTTTACAGGAAATATTAAAATAAAACTCACACCTTTAGAACCACAGAAATAAGATGTATAAAAACATGTTATTTACTTATTACTTCTGAGCAATATCTTCAGAGACCATTCAGATTACTGAATTATTAATTGCATAGGCACTGCAAAGAATCCATTTTATTATTCTTTCAAAAGTCCGTAACAACTCTTACTAAGACATTTCAGCTTATTGGGTCAAGGCTTGTACTGAGAATCTTTAGCTTATGGATCACTGATTTGGCAGACTGTAATAGCTTCAGCCTGACAGGTCAAAGTCAATGTATCATGCCTCTTTATATCCACCTCTAGGAAAAAGAAACACCACTATGCCCAGAAACAGAAACCTTGATTTTATTTGGCTATGTCCTTCAAGTATTTAAGCCATATTTCAGCCTGGAGTTATTTTATCTCAGTTCATTACGTGACAGTTCACCAGTAAGATGTTTCCTAAAAGTCAAATGTGAAATTACAGTGCCATTACATTAGTGCCAACACAAGAGCAATGATATATTTATAGAAGCAAAACCAAGCAAATATGTTACCTTTAAAAGAATAGGCACAAATTTTTGCATACTTAAAGTTGTCGTGTTTATTTTGGTACTTACTGATATAACTAATCAAATGTAATTTGGCCTTATGAATCACTTGACGATAAATTACCTAATAGTCAGGGAACGCATTTCCCACTCCGCTGTTGACATACTCGGTATTCCCATTTGCTAAACGTGACAGAAATACAGCCCTTCTTCTAGGATCATGGCAGATATTTACCCACATGGACCCTTTGTAGTGATATACCAGGACAGTTATCTAATGCAGTTCGCAGCTATGACACCTTTACATAGCTTTCTCCTCCTTCTCTCTTGAGATATCACAAATTACCTGGTGGTTTTTAAAAGAACTTCTGATCCTTTCTGCCAGTCAAATCTGACTAGCAGAGAATCATCTTTGCATAGTATAGTTTTGCTCCTCAGTCCTACAAATATCGAGACACTTTCCTTTAAACATTTTACAAATGAACTGGCCTAGAAAACACGCATGCATACCCATTATATATTTGCCCTCTCAGCACAAATATGTATGTAGCTGCATCTTCTTTGGATTCCAGTGTTTTGTATTTAAGAAATGATGCCTGTATTTCTTTCCGATTTCCCTACATGCATGAGATCATTTCTCAATACCAGTATGTATTTAAAGGAAAAAAAAAATAAAATTAAGCATCATCATAAATCATTCAGCAAACACCTCAACTCTATTCATAGGCATACATATGTTGCCAGCAATACAGATAAATATAGAGTCAGAGAAATATACACACAGACTTTGAGAAAATATGCCTCTAGACAGAAACATATTGTGCATATGCAAATAACTGTCTGGCACTGAAGCTTTGCCCTTTAGCATTCACTTAACTGTATCTCTTTCCTATGCCTGCTCCCTCTCGTTTTTCCATCTGTTTATTTTTTTCAAACCTTCACTTAAAAATATGGTACAACCTCTCAAAAATCAGGAAATACGGTCCTACAAACACAACTGCCAGGTATAACATACAATATTGCTTGTGGGAGGGAAAAAAAGATACGGAGGATGCTATATTCAAATTTTCCTACAAAGGTTACAGGAAATGAGTTTTATCCATTTTGTCCGAACGGTGTTCATTCCTGGTTAGATTTCGGGTCTGGCTGCTATACTTTAAAGAAATTGTATAATCCAGGCCTTGCGATCAGCCTTCTTAATTTATTTCCTTGAAATGACAGTCCTGGCAAAGGCAGGCTGGCCTCTCAGATGTCTGGATTACACTGTAGCTATGGAAACAGGTGTTAAAGTGCTATGAATTTCAAGTTACACTGATATTCTGCACGTCACGTTCTGTACTGATGACAGGTTATTTTACATGCTGACCAATACAATGGCATCAATCTTAGTGATTTATAGAAAACTATTGGGTAAGAAGGTCTCTGTGATGAACTTGGGGAGCTTTCCCCAGGTTTTACGTGCCGTACGTTCCTGTGCATGTACAAGCTAACGCACATAGATGCAGGAGCAGTACCTGCCACCACACTCTTTCCAAAGTCTTCAGGCCAAGAGGTACAGACACCTGAAGCTGATTTGAAATAGCCTTTCCAGCTTAACTATTTACATTTTTTTTCTTTCTCAAAGGAAATCAGCTCGTAGTCCATCCTCACATACAGCACTAACTCAGAGCTGAAGCCCTGCAGTCCTTTCCATAGGTTTGCATGAGGCTGTAGAAAAAAAAAAAGAAACAAAAAGCAATCAAAGCTGGCATGGGGGGAGGGGTGCATAGCCAAATAAATAATTTTTGCTTTGGTACAAAATTGCCTGGGCTAACAGTGGTTGCCCTCCCTGCCTCCCTCAGTGACTTCCGTAGCAGCAGTATGAGGGACTGGGAAGGAACCTGCCACCACTTCCCCTTGTCCTGTAGAAAATTCAACTCAAAAAAGCAGCATATTGCACTACTACTCTACCTTAGCACAAACGTTGAAGCCAAGAAATAGTATCTGCATAATTTTACATCCAGACGAATAGCTACAGAAGTCACAAGTTTTCAAAGAAACATGCGTGGTCTATCTCAAGCTTGATCTCACCGTCTTTTATTTTGATACACTTCATGTTGTCACTTGCCTTCTCCCTCTCAGTCATGTTGTTTTGGTGAGAGAT